>NC_135497.1:159320347-159529134 GCF_052857255.1 Amblyomma americanum | reverse complement strand
GATGCATATGACATCATAATGCATGGATCGCCATATGGTATTCGCCTACGAACGCTTAAACAATTCGCAACTGATTTTCTTATCTCATGCTATTTCGGTTCCATACACTAAACGATGGCTGTGACGTGCGAGGTGTGCTGAGGTCACGTGAAGCGTGAAAAAAAAAAGCGATATAACTGCTGATATGTCGTTTTTTTTGTTACTCTAGCTCTTGAAACGGGCTGGTATAAGCGTTGTAGGGAAATGGAACTACGTATCAGCAATTATAATGCAGTTTTTTCATGCCTCATGTGGCGTAAGTACACCTTACACGCCACACCCTTCCCTCGGTTGTTGAAACCGAAACAGCATCAAGAAGAAACGCAGTTATAAATTATTCAGTGGCCGTAGGGAAATGCCACGGGATGGTCCATGTACGCTAATGTCTAATGCATCGTTTGAAAGAAGAAAACCAGCAAGCAAAAATTTGGTTTCTATACTCCTTTATTTATTGCGTGTAATACTTATGACTAACCTTGCTGGACTACAGCCTGCCTCTATATGAACTAAAGAGGCCCACGTTTAACGTTAATATGTGTAGCGAGACGACAACAGTGGAGTAACGTATCCAGAAAACATATCTTTAGAGTTGACCAGACGTCAGTTTGTATCACTGTGGGCTACAACAAACACGAACATTTTCGCATGCCGCCTGCATCGAAACGTGGCCGCCGCTACCGGGGTCGAACCCGCGACCTGAGCCGCAGAGCCACCGCTGCGGGCGATTACCACACGCAACAGTATCCGCTTCTTAAACTTATCATCACTGAGCATCAGTCTGGCCTAAGTCTTTCGAACGCGACAGGAGACAAGCAACGCGAATGCGCGTTACCTTGCAGTACCTTCAGCGAGCTCGAAGAGCTTCCTCGCGCACTGCTGTACACTCGCATCTCGCGAGCCTCGTCCACAACGCAACGGGCATCGACAGTCTGAGCAGAGCGGCGAGGAGCAGACAGGCGCCCGATGCAGCAGGGGTGGCCGACATTGCCCGGCCGCGCGAAGAACGATGCTCGGCCGAGTGTCGGCGGCCAGGAACGAAGGTGAGAGATAAAACGCGCACGCGAGGAAAAATCGACAGAAGCCGGTTTGCAGCCGCCAACAGGACCGCTTATCAAAAACGAGAACAACAATTTGGGCGACACGAGTCGACACGGACTCCCCGACGCATTCGTTCGGTCAAGCCCGGCTGTGTAGGAGAGCTTTGGAGACACGCTAGAGCGCGCTCCTTATCCGCGCAGCACCCCGGTCCGTTCTGGGCGCGTGATTACATTGTTATAGCTGCGTTTTTTTTCCAAGGGATCCCCCGCTGCGTTCGGCTCCCAGGGCCCGATTGGAGGGTCCCACCGGAGCATGAAAGAAGCCGGCCCTGCAGCTGTGCACGGAGCCCCCGGGGGCCACAGCTCGAAGCGGGGCGAGCGAGGCGCGCATGTTGAACGCCGCTCCGGAGACGCGAGCGTCCGTGCGCAGTCGCCGGTGCCGGCCGGCAGAAACGGCATGTGCGAATCGCGTTACAGTTATAGAGGCCGTTTCTAGTGCAGCCAACAGGAGTCCCAGGGGCTACCACAAATGAACGTTATCCGCGGTAATGTTAACCGATGGTCGACAATAGCGCTACATAATTGAGACGCTTTGGAAGACAAAGTTCCTAGCCACTATACAGCCTTTCTTTTTCCCCTTTTCAGTTACCTTTCTGGGAGTAGGCATACTGCAACTGGGCTGTGGCAGCAGCGTTCCGACAGGCGGATTTCACATGAACAGCTTACTACGCATGCGCGGCACAGCCCAGAGAGCACGTGCGCTCAGTGTTGTAAACAATGAAATGTATGTAAGCTTTAAATTTCAGTCTTGCGGTGATTTTAAAAGAGAGGGAAATACGGTTGTCGCGCTATACGTCACGACACCTCGTCATCCCGGCCACGTATATATGGGTGTTTTCCCATTTCTTATTTGCCGGTTACAGCGGAAGAGTCCGCGTGCTTTCCGCTAGCGATGGAACAGGAGACGCAGCGACACCATGCCCCTCCAAATGCGGCGCACAGGCACTCGGGACGGCTGCTCAATTTCCCGCCGCTTCGACTTGCTCTAAACGGCAGGCAGCGCTGACGACAGCTGCAGCCGCTTCCAGGCTACGTAGGGATTCCACTACGTGTACTGGACAGAAAGCAACTGCAGTCGCAGAGCAGCACTGCAAGATGTCGAAACCTACCCAAAGCAAGCAGCAACTCCATCGACCGATTGATCCGGCACCTATAGTATCGCCTCGGGTTTGTTGTCGTGGCAGGAGATAAAAAGAAACAGGAGACAGAAAACGGCCTTTGTCCCGCGGTGGCAGTGTAAAGCAGCCAGCGGCCACATACGCGGTATGGGAACGCTCCACAGAATAGCGATGTTTCGGTCAGTGTCGTTTTATGCATACACTTTAACCCCAACAATGTGTGAGAGAAGAAGCGTTTGCGCATAGAAATGACCTCTTTACTTCCGACACGGTGTTAAGTGCTACCCAGCCTGTGGACAGGTCCGTGCAAACTATCCAGCAGCCATGCAGTCAGGGAGAACCATGCTCTGCACGTTTCAGCGTCATTTCGGTTTCTACCAGGGTTAATTGGCAGCTATTTGCGACGAAGTCAATCTCCGAAGACCACGACGGCCAGAATCATAGCTAATAGTGAGACTATATACAATTAGGGATGCATGTCCACTCAGCAACTCTCTCGGGCCCAGACGCCACAGGGGGGTGATGATATCAGGGAACCCTTTCCCACACTGACAGAAGTAGCACATTTCGAGTGCTGTGACACCCACGCAGTAAGGGACTGTCTCCGCTCATATATACGCCTAGTCTGAGAGACAAGAGGAGGAGGAACTCGCTGTTAGGGAAATAAAGGCTAGAAGTGTGAGGAACTTTTGCGTTAGCGCTGTCGTACCCTTCAGAAGCCACAGCTGTCGAAAGTGAGGCGTGAAAGGACTAGTAAATGAAACTCACTCAGAGCATTTTGCTCAGTCTCCTGGCGGCAGAGGAAACGAGGTCCCCGTAAACCAATTAGCCTGTGTAGAAAAGCACCAATAATCGACGGCGAATGCTTTTGGTGTGTAAAGAAAAACGCCGAACCACATTGGTCTGCCTGGAGAAGCTTAATTCATGCTGTAAAATAATGAAAGAGAAAGGACGGCGGCCAATGGCTCGTGGGCGTGGTCAGCGATCTCTCAGGTCGTGCGGTTTCGGTTTCGCCCGCGTGCGGCCCCGGAATTCCTTGCGCTGCAGCGCCGACGAGAATAGCATTTTCGAAAATCTAGAAACTGATATAGATATTGCTTACGGTGGGCTCCAAACTTCTCATAAAATGCGGAGCCCAACTGTAATAGTTAAAAAGTTAACTGTTCAGTGTTAGTGACCAGCCTGCTAATTAGCACGTCTTAGCTGTATTCTGGTGCACACTACCGCCGACAAAAGTATGCCGAAAGCATCACTGCTTGTCTAACTCAAAAAAGTCTATGTTTAAAAACTGCAAACAGCCTCGGATGAAACGCCCTGCTTAATAAAAGCAATTCCCTCGTCAACCTCCTGCCCTCGCCTTCACATCTTCGCTAACTGAACAATTGAACGCCCATACCCCCATCCCTTCCGCCTCCCCCCGAAAGACGCTTGGCACCCAAAACCAAGCGCCCGTATACCGTGGTTTCGCGCGTAACCGTTGCCCTCCCCCGACCATGCAGCGCTCCTTGGCTTTGCCATTTTTCTTCTTAATGCGCTCGCAGAGCTAAGCGTTGTTCACTTCTCAAGTTTGCGACTAATTCGCCGTTCTAATTCCTCGGTAGATTTGCGACATACCCTGGCTCGGCTGCCGGCTTCTGCCATCGCCGTGCCCACCCGATGCGCCGTAGATAAGGGGCGCGCGCGCCAGCGTTCTGCGCCCGCGTAACAAGGCTCGCGCAGAGTCGTATATTTCTCGGGTCAGGCTCCGAGACAGCGCTGCAGTCGCGCAGCCCTCTGCAGGTTCGCTACTCCCGCCGCCGAGCGACCACGGGGCGTTTATTACCCGGGTTACGGACACCACTCGTTGGCTGACGCGTGTAACGAGACCCTAACGCTAACACGAGGCGAGCATTGATTTTTTTGTTTTCACTTTCTGCCTTTCTGCGCTGGAGCGGGGCCAGTTGCCAAATATGAAACAAATGCTAGCTGCCACGTATACTGCTCAAGGACGCACGTTTCGACATTAGTCTGCGCTAGCTCGAGGCGTTTTCCGCTTCCTTCGAAGAGGCAATAGAAACTAGAGCAGTTGGCGCTCGACAAACGGTAAATACGGCGGCAAAATTATTGCCGGCAGAATTTCTTTATACATGATCATGTGGTCCAGAGCAGAAATTTATACCACCTGCTACTGACACCAGCGCGTGCGAGCAGGGCGCTGCGGAGCCAAGTAAGCGACGCCTGACACCTGCTAAGGGCCCCTGGTATACTCAGCTGCTGCTCGGACGTACTTATGTAGAAGCCGCACAGACAGTAGCAGCCTTGTAGCTCGAATCTAGCGGCGCTGTAACCCCTCACAAAGTTTAAAAAAAAAAAGAAACAGCCATAAACGGTTCATCCTTTCATGCTTCCTGTGTAACCCCAAGCCGTGATGCATTTTGTAAACAGGGCGATGTGTTTTCTTAGCGCAATGTACCCACCGTACTTCAACAGATCTGCAAGTAGTCGATCCTCACCTGCCGCTTTCCCTGTCTGCATAGCTAGTAAGGCTTCCGTTACTTCCTCTTTAGTTACCATCTCGGTGTCCGATTCCTTGACACCACTGCCTCGGTCATTATAGCGTGCATGATTCCACTACCGTATAGATCTGCGCAAAATTCCTCTACTATATCATAACTATATTATCGATAACGTCGTGCCCCGTTAATACGGCCACGATAATATGAGCGACTCGAATTATGGACAGTTTTTTTCTGGGTACCAAACTTTTTATATATATTTACGCTTAATTAATACGGAAACCCGCTCTCCGGACAATGGACAGGCTGGAAATGCGCGGAGCCCAATGGGGCCCCTGTATTTTTGTCCCGTTAGTATGGACAGCAACGAGAACGAAATCCCGACTGCCCCTACCACATGTTCTGCATCTCGCATTCTGAGTGCAGGGCACCAGCAAAAGGCAGTGCGAAAGTGCGAATGACGTAGTCATGGCCTTTTAGCGAGTTTGTGGTTTCATGTTTCACAGTGGCAAGGTGCCCAGTCGACGCGCCTTACCATTTGCCGCATTGCCTGAATGCCTGCGAAAAAAAATCCATCTCTGCAGCTTGTGCTACGTTGAAAACCCCATTCAGCAGCTGTCAGATGAGTGAGTAAAGCGTTCTTCGGACGTCAACAGCCGGCGCCATCAGGGGTATATCACGAACCTTCAAACGTGCTTGAACCTGCACCGCATTTTGAAGACAATGGCGACCTGAATAATGCAGCTGGAGCTTCCAAGCGTGGCTGATTTTCACAATTCTCTTCCCACCACTATGCGTAGAAGTCTACGTAATCATAAAGCCTTTTTATGTTTTCATGATTCTTTATTACGGACGACTCTCTTTATGGACATTTTTGCTCGGGAACCCAAGAGTCCATACTAACGAGACGCGATTGCTACTGACGTTGCCCACTTTTTCTCTCAATGCGTACATTTGACTTTTACCCACGCCTAATTTCCTCTTTATCCCATTTAGATTACTCTCTTTCTTTAGAGCCAGCTCGATTCTCTCCATATTGTGCAGTTTTACTAGTTTATACTATCTATGGGGTTCATGGCTTTCACATTTTGGCGTTCCATAGTCAGGTCTTGTCTCGTGAATAGGCCTTCCAGTGTCCTGCTTTGCTACCCTACGCCCTGCTTGTACAGCACACTCCGGGATTATGTCGTTCAGATTATCGTTCGTCACTTGGACGCGAAGGTCGTGTTGTCCTCGATCAAAACGGAACATGCGTCCTCTTGCGCGTTCCTGCGCACCTCTACCTTCCCTCTTACCGCCGTCTAGTTTATGTGCTTCTTCGTCGGTAGTTTCACCCGTTCCCTGTCCAAATAAATAAATAAACAAGGAAATCTAGGCTCATTCGAGACCTCACCATCCTATGGTACCTCCATTGCCTAGCGCCTCCACGTCTAGCGCGATGCCACGGTGCCAACATGTTCTTAATCCATAAGAAAGAGAATGTGAAAGGCTTGAAAAGTTATAGATCGATTAGCTAGCTGTCCGTTGCTTGCAAGGTACTTACAGCAGGAAAATTTTTAATATAAATAAGGTTACCTTACAGTTTAGCCATCCAAAGGAGCAGGCAGGCTTTAAAATTGGATACTCGACAATGCAAAATGGACCAATGGGCCCGTCTATCTCGTCACATAGAAATCCGCGAAATATAGCCACCTTCTACATATAGTCTTCACAGATTACGAGGAAGCGTTTGATGCAGTCGAAACAGCAGTAACGCACGCATTGCGTAACCAGGGCATGCAAGAGGACTGTGTAAAGGTACTAGAAAATATCTAGATGTAGAAAGTGCATGGCTACCATAACCTTTCACAAAAAAAAAAAGATTTAAAATATCAGCCAGAAAGCACGACCAGGTACGGAGACATAATGTCCCCGATACCATGCCCTGAGTGTTTACCGAAGGTATTTAGAGAATAGGATTAGGAAGAGTTGGGGATAAAAATTAATGCAGAACTCCTCAATAATCTCCAGTTTTGTGGTGAAATTGCCCTGCTAACTAACTTAGCGGAGGAATTTCACAACGGAATTGCAGAAAGGTGTGTCTCAAAATTAATATGAAGAAAACGAAAGTAATGTTCAACAGCCTGGGAAGAGACCAAGAGATTTAGATAGGCTGCGAAGGATTGAAAGTATTAAGGGAATAAGTTTATACCCCGGACAGGTAGTGCCCGCAGATCGGGACCACGAGGGTAAAAAGTTAGGAGAATGAGAAAGGGGTAGAATGCATTCGGCAGGGATTCTGAGGTCAGGAATAGCGGCTTACCAGCACCCCTCAGGTCGCAAGGGGAAATTATATAATGGTTATATCTTGCCAGTACTCACCAGTGGGGCAGAAACTTGGAAGATAACGAAAAGGCATGCAATCAAATTGAGAACAGGGCAGCGAGGTATGGAAAGGAAAATGATGACAGATGTAACGTTAAGAGACAGTAAGATAGTATAATGGGCCAGGGGACGAAAGCGATTTAATAACATCCTAGTTGTAATCAAGAACAAATGGGCATGGGCAGAACGTTTAACGCGAAGAGAATATAACCTGTGGTTCCTTAGGATAATATTTGAAAACGGCGCAAACAACAGACGGGGAAATATGAACTTGAACCAACTCGCCCAACATTCGGTGTTACTTAACGTTCCTTATGCTAGCGGCATGGAATCTAAGAGAAGGCAAGCATAACATGGGGCGGCAGAAAGTCAGGTGCGCGGACGCATTTAGGCAGTTTGCGGGGTTAAGATGCAGCAGCTGCCTCAAGACCTTGTAAACTGGAGAGATATGGGAGAGGTCTTTGCCCTGCAGTGGACATAATTTGGACGACGGCGACGACGACGTATTTTCGGAGCTGGGAGTTCACCGCAAATGTTTAAAACAACGTAAGGAGTGCAAAATGCGCAAACAAGCTGCTTCTCGCGATGAAAAAAAAAAAGACGCCCAGGAAGCCTGAACCCTGTTTACAGCAGGCAATCGTTGTGGCATCCTTCACCAAGTGTCAAAATAGGCCCGACCCGTACCGTGTTTGTTAACGATACTTGCTCCATGCCACCCGGCATGACCGCGGAGCATTCCTCTTCCGGGACGAGCCGCTTTCCGGCGGCTGCTCGCTATTTCGTGACGCAGTATAATCCCTCAGTTCAAATTCGCCCCCGAGCGGAGCTGCATTGCGCGGCGGCCGGCGCCGAGGGAACCCGGATGCCGCGGAGCAAAAACCGAACGCCGCGTAATAATCCGGGAAGAGTGGGAAACGCGAGCGCGCACAATGCGACGCGAGGCCATCAAGGCGGCCTCGATCGGCGCGGCCGCGACACGGCCATGCGAGGCCCGCAACGATGCGGCCGATTGTGTCGCGCGCCGCCTTCTCCTCGACGAGGTAGGCGACACACCCACCGGCCGCTTAGGCAGCGCCATCAGCCCGGTAGAGCACACGGGGGACACCGGGCTCATCACGCCGGCCCGCGCGTGCTTCGCTCAACGAGCGCCGCGGGGAAGACGCAGGAGTTGCGCCACCTGCTGGCAGCGCGTTTTCCAAAATACTGAAACAAATAAGTCATACGGGCCACGGCTGGGAGCTCGGCTGAAAGAGCTCAAAGACAAAGGACGACGGGGTCGTTGAGAAATCGTGACTCGGTGTCTATTGAGGGGCGTCGTTAAGAGGTCCGCATTGTGGTTTGCAGCCCGTTAGGGGACCGCCGAGCCAGAGGGCGGGTCGCCGAGGTTCCCAAGACGCTGACAACGGCGTTTCGCGGGGACACGACGAGGCTCCGACACGCGCGCGCCCTCCATGCGTCACGCTTCGCAGATACCGATCGTGCTTTATGGCACGCCGCTGGAACGTTGGCCAGCTTTGGCAAAAAATAAAAATGAAAAGAACATAAAGAGGGGGGGGGGGGGGGGGGGACGTCGCGATTTCCCTCCACTGCTCACAGCCCAGATGTGCCGTGAAGCTGTCTCTCCAACAGAGAGATCAGAAGTGGAACCACCTTTCCCCGCGCAGCGCTTCACGCGTGACAGCCAGCTGTAAATATCTATTTGCCAATGATGCATATTGTGAATGCGAGAGCACTGAAGAAGTAGAAAATAAGAACGCAGAAAACTGCAGCCCTGAAGCAATTATTCCTGCACTAAGCTTCTTTGAGTCGGCGTTTTCGTTGCTACGCGACAACGGATAACAACAGCGGCAGATCTGCGCGAAAAGAGCGGATGCTAGCGGCAGGCTATAGCTACAGAATGCAATGCGTGCAAGGGGTCGCAAGAAAAGCAGCGGCGAAAGAACACTGCACAAAAGTCACACGAGTGATGCGCTCCTGGATCGCGCGACCGCATTCGTACTTCGTCCACGCCGCAGTCTTTGTCCCCTTGCTGGCTATAACTTGCGCGCACACGCCTTGAAACTGACGCTCAACTGACACGGCGCCTGATTACGGGCTAAAGCATGTGCATGGTTGGAGAAATGCTAGCAAAGGTTAAAGATGCTCTAGATCGCGTGAGTTCACTTCTTCCAAAGGGCGCTAAGGAAGCATATTTGGCGTAAGTGTGGCAGGTGCACTTGCACTTAGCGCCGGTGTTATTTGCTTCAGGGTATCAGATCCCGTCCTGGTGCTATATAAGACAAGCAGAAGCTTTCATGGACGACATTTAGAGTAGAGCAACTTTGTGACAGCACTGAGCCTTATAGCTCTCTTTGTAGAACGAAGAAATATAAATATTTGGGTCGCTAACGAAACAGTAAACAACAACCAATGGAGGAAATGCGCTACACTATAGTCTCGCGCTGCCATTAGCTCCTAAAACCACGAAAGCCGCCACGTATGCTATCTTCAAAACAACAAAGGCCACTTCTTCGTTCAGCAACAAAATGTAATTCTTGCACTAAATGCTTCACGACCTTAATGCATCTATAGCTTGTCATTTGAACCTGCTCCCTGGAGGGTGCCGGGGTTAACATCGGCATTGCCAGTGTGTTACTCTCACCTCGAGTTTCCTTCGTCGAACATGGCTTCATTATGCGCTTTATCACCTAGCAGAAGTACCACGTTGTTTCAAGTTTGAAAGATCACACCTATCCAAATACTAAACGCAAAGCGTACTGGCTCAAATCTTTAGAACACTGATTTCCCGCAGCGCAATTCATTTGCCCCGGGTGTAATATTGATTAAGTGCACCTCAACGAGTCATCCTTCAGATAACCAGTTCATAGAGCAGTCTAGCTCATAACTTTGCAAGATCCAGATATGTGCTGAACCCGATTTAAAGCTACAGGACGGTAACTGTACAACTTCGGCCCGCCAGATAAAATGCTCAGTAGCACCGTCGAACGAAGCTAGCTAGCAGCGCCTTGAATTGGAGACGCCCACTTACCTCGCGTAGAGGCATCCGCAGCACCGAAAACTAAGCCCAAAGGCGGAAGTGTGCTGCCTAGCCCGGTAATGCGCATGCAGGTGGGCATGCATGCTCACTCGCTCGCCGCCGTCGGCACAGATCCACTCAAGAAAACAATCCTCTCTGGCGAGGGGGCAATGACGGAAACGCTCTGCCAGAAAAGACTGTGAGAGACGAAGAAGAAAAAAACAGAAGAAAGGAGCAATCCGCTTTAACCGCAGACGCGGATAAAGAAAAGTACACAAAACGACGCAGGCTAGGCGGGCCCAGAGGGAAAGAGGGGCGAGAAAATAAAAACAACCGCAGGCTGAGCTGCGACGGGAGAGCAAACGGATGAAAAGAAAAGAGCGAAAATGTAAAACAGGCGAAGCAAACAGAGACGTCCGCGACGCCAAGAGCTCTTTTATCCTCCTGTTTTCCCGTCTTCTTCTTCCGAGGCAATACGCACACTATGCCCGTTTGCCTTCTTTCTTTGCGCGTACGTGTCGTTATCCCCTCGCGGCGTTTTGATGCGTTCTTGCGAATGAAGGGGCCTACATGAAACAGCGCAGGAGCATGCACGCAGAGCCCGCAAACTGCCCATCTTGCAGCTCGTCTGTCCGTCGGCACGCTCAGGGAGCCCACACGGCGAGCCAACCGCCGCGTGTGGTTTGTCGCGTGTGGCAGCTCATTCTGGGCGAGTGAAGAGGGGGGAGGGGGCCTTTACGGAGGCGCCGCGGGCAGTAGCTTTCGAGCACCCGAAGTTTTGGCGGCCCACGGCGCCTTCCTGCACGCCTTCGAGCGAGCCCAGTTTTAGGAATATCGTACGCAAAAATGTGGCCTAGTTTCTCGGGAACAGGCGCGTAAGAAAAATCCTGCCCGAGCATCCGCCATTGTTTACAAATGGCTCAATGGATTGATGGCATCGTTAATATGCTCCCCGCACAAACGGGCAATCGTACATGCTTCACTTGTTTGTTTGTTTGTGTTTTTTTCTTTTCCCACACAGTGGCGATATGAAATATCGTGAATATGTATGCCTGCATGCGGAATGAAGGTATCCATGAAGCGATGCCAATGCTCGCCTATGGTGCCAAATCTTTTGGGGCTAGCGGAAAACCTTGAAAGGAAAATGATCGACGTGTCGAAAAGAGACAGATAGGGACCAGGCGTGGATAAGAAAACGAAAGCAAGTTGATGTTCTGGCTGAAATAGGTAGTATGTGGGGTTTAAGGTACCGAGGCGCACATCATCTAGGACAGGAGTCGCGTAGAGGAGGGCTCTGGAGAAATTTCTACCAACAGAGATTCTCTAACAAGAAATGACGACGCAGTGCATACGAGCGTTTTTTTTTTCCATTTCGACTCTATTTAAATACCTCCACCGCGGCCGGTATTCGACCTGGCGCCCTTGGACCTAGTAGCCGAAGTTCCAGCTGGAACTAAAAGGTAGAAATGAACTTCGACGGGACTTCAGGCAATAGGGCATGCCTCAGAATTACAGAGGACATGCAACAAGGGAAGTGGAAACGGGAGAGCTGACGGTAAAGAGCTGTAAGGGTCGGAATTCATTCACCCTTTTTCGACGCAAAAAAAAAGGAAAAGAAAGAAAGGGGACGACAGCAAGAGAAAGCGGGAACGACATAGATGCAGTGTTGTCCTCACTTTCTCTTTCCCTCGTCCATATAGTGCCGAAATGCATTCTCCAGCTTGCACGCCAGATTTCCACACAATTCGCGTCCGCACTAGAAAGCTCTCACGCATAAAAAAGAAAGAACATGTCCCCGTAATCATAGGCGAGCTTGGACGAATATGAAGAAGAAGAAAAAGAAGATAAATATTATTTTTCGAGGCTACAGCATCGACTGAATACAGGATCTTATGAGGGCATTCATTGCGTGCGGATGTAGTTTTGCAGCACTTAATTGCACCTGGCGTTCTGCCTGGACATGTGCAAATCTTTTTTTTTGCGTTTGATTTATTCGATTCGTTACCTATACTTGCAGCATCATTTAGAAAAAAAAAAGGAAATCATGAAAAAACTGATGAGGTTAGGAAATTCGCTGGCACGTGCGGTGTGGCAGCTGGGACCGTACAGCAAGTCATATGTAAAGGTATTTGTCCAGCAGCTGAATTACTATGCCTGACGATGCACAAAGAACACCCCTTCATTCATTGCTGTCCCCATTATGTTATCTGTCAACAAAGAAGGCGAAAAGGAAAGTGAATCTTGAGACCTAGGCGGACTTAGGGGTACCTGTCAAGGTGGCACTGCAATTGTTCCATTCGGCGACTCAAAACTGCTTTTGTCAGCCGCTTGGGCCGCTGAAAACGAGAGAACACATTCTGCGCGATTAGATACCCTCGTTTGGCTGACAGCATCCACTGCCTAGCTTCTCTCGGCGTAGCCCAGATAGCTGACGCACGGCACGTGCGCCTTCGACAGAGCGCGGAGGCTCACGCCAATAAGCGCCTGAAGGTGGCGCGGAAAAGTACTAATAGTACTACCCAAAACTGCTTGCTATTCTCGCTAAGCAGTGTGTTATGGCTCTGCAATCGGCACCGCAAACTTCAGCGCAAGTTCCCCTTTGCGTTGATGCAGTACGGAAGACGTTGACGTTTATAGTAGTTTCGCTGAAGACAAAGCAGACAAAGCATCTATGACAAAACAATGCCCACAAGCACACAAGCGCACGCGCACATTGAGAGAAGGCGAAGTTTTACTGCCACAGTCTCCGCGAGTCAGAGTGCTTAAACAGCATGCCTGTCAGGTCGATCATCAGAACGTTTCCTCATTTTATTTTGCATCGTGGTTAGTACAAACAACGCCATACTTTATGCGCGTATACACTGTACAATCAGCAGGCAATATTCAGCTCCTCTCCTTCACTGCTTGCCAGGCTAATCGCAGCAACATTTTCAGAAAGCCACGAACCCTCACATTTGTCTCGGCATCCCACCGAGTCCTGCGGGCTCGTCAGTGATTGTCGAGTCCCACCCTTTCAGGCACTGAGGAGAGTAGAGGCCGGAAGTCCCTACGCCTGTTCCGCAGCTTGTACCGGAGGCATGTGTGACGCGAACAGGAGCGAAACAGACTTTCCTTCGAGAACCTTCAGGCCACTTTTATCACCACGACGTCCCTCTTTTGGGAGGTTTCCTCGGGCTGTCATTTACATTCGCAGGAACAGCCCCGCTAACAATACGGGCAGTGCAAAAGCGTTTCCCCGACGATTTGTCCCGTCGCCGATGGGGCGCAGCCCGACCTGTCGCCGCGCCAGGGCGGCGGCGGAGACAGGCGGCGCAGGTGGGAGCTGCCGCCGATCGGCCATGCCGGCGCCGCGGCAGCAGCGAAGTCGCACGCGACCGCGGCGCGAGCCAGCGCTGGGCCAGGCAAGATATAGCGTCGTCGTCGTCGCCGCTGGCCCGGGGGCGAAGCCATCTGGCACGTCGGCGTCACGATGCTTCCTTTGTGACACCACGACCGTCGCCGCAGCGTCTTGGATGAGACGTTTTCAGCCAGTTGGGTCTAAATTTAGCCTCCCACAATGCACAGGCTCCTCCGCGGATGGCCCCGAGCTCGCGCTTTCTTGTTTTCCTGCGAGGTCGTGCACCAGGCCCCTCGCAAAGGCGCCCTTTTTTCTCCGCTCCACAAGGCAGCACGCGCGTCGTCCGCCTGCGGCGCCCCCACACGTCTCCCGCGGCGCGTATCGCGACGACTGACTGCAACGGGGCCCCCGTTCGCCCGATACAGTGTCGCCACGCGCAGCACAGCTCGCCCCGAGCTTTCCCCGTGCCGCTGGCGATGCCGTGCACTTCCACGCGAGTGAACACGATGCAGGCAACGACTTCTTTCAATTGTAATATCTAAACAAATGGTTCCCAATTCTACGTTTTCCCATCCCTTCCTTCGCGCTGCGGGTTGCGTGCTTCCGGAATTTTGTGGCTTGCAGACTCCGTCGTTCATTTATTACTAACCCTTCTCCTGCTTTCGCCGGGCTCCGTCCACGCACGCACGTGCCTATAGGAGTAAGCTGAGACGACATTGTTGCACTTGTGGTAATGCTCGCAGTAGTTGCATGAGAGCGGCTTCAAGCAAGCGGAGACAGACAAGTGCCAGTCCCCATTGCCCTTATTCCCGCGGGCTTGCAAACGCGCCTCGCCTCTTCTCCGCCACCTAACCTAGAGAGTCGGAGAAGACGGCGGGCGCTCTCAGTGACAGCCGGGGTCACTCAACTGCACCCCCGGAATCCTATGGGAAAGCGCCGCGAGGCCTCAGCCAGCCGCGAGCACATTACACCGACTCGGCCCGGCCGCAGCGCGCACTCCTGCCGAGACAGTATTTGCCGCGTTCGAATCAGCGAAATTATTTGCTCGCGGCCGGAGCATTCTTCGCCCTGGGCAAACAAAGTAGCATGCCAGCACTTCCGCGGGGAATAATCCCTCTGTTTGCCCGAGGGCCGCGCTCGTTTCTCTTTCGGCGGCGATATTAGCGGCGCGAAACGAACGAGACGGCATAAACTCCGGGCCCCGCGCTCTCTTTATTCTTGCTCCGCTGCTGCTGCTGCTGTTCGATTTCCCGCTCGCGGTTCGCCGCCGCGAAGCTGCCGCTCAACAGGCGCATAGATCTGGCCGCGTTTCCGCCTAAAATAAATTTACGCCGAGGGGCGGCGGAAGGGGCCGCCATGCGTCGAACAATTGTGCGTGTGTGTGCGCAGGCGAGGAAGCGCCGGCGGCCGAGATGCTTGCTGCCACCCACGACGACTTTCTGCCGAGATCCAGCGCAAACACTCTCCCGACGCGCGGACGAGGTCGGCCGCCGGCGAGCGGCCGTCGACGCCTGCGTCAACGGGCAGCCCTCCACGGACGGCCGATTCACACGACGCAGGCGCGCGCTGCTGCTGGCGGCGAGACAGGACGAACTGCGAGCGTGATCGGCGTTCTTGCGCAATGTTTGACAATGGCTCAGTGGAAAATCACAGCCTACCGCGCGAGTTTTATTCTTCTCTCTCTCTCTATCTCTTCCTCTCCACCATTCCCTCTTCTCAATCCAGTAGTGCCCAAAACGCACGGTATGAGCGGCAAGGGTAATTTCGTAATCGAGAAGTGTCGTGATGTCGGGAACGAGGAAGGCGACACAGATTGCCGTGCACAGCCCTATCCATAGTTGCAGCCCCTTCACCACGCCTAGGTGTTAATCTGGAGCCCTTTCTGCCACAGTCGTGCTCCAGCGGATCAGCCGCTCCTAGCTGCTGAGATGCTGTCTGGATACACTGCTGTTGGAGGCGCCGGCTGTATGCGCTGGGTGTCACCCTCCGAGCAATGCCATGCATTCGCGAACGAGGTACTGTAGCCACGGAGGAAACGACTCCGCAGCAGCTCGCTCGAGCGGGGCCGAATCTCCTCGCGTAGTGCTCGATCAAGTGTCACGACTGAGGATGTGTGCCAAGGCGCGGTTCCAAAGAGGAGCCTTTGCTCCCTCCTCCTGCTGCTCGGGGTATGTGCGGCGAGGCAAGTGCACACTCGTAGGCGCGCAGGTTGTTTAGCCTAAAGAAAAACCGTTAAATAAGGAAAGAAAGAAGCCACACTGGACGACCTAAGGATGCACCAACCTCTCAATTTCCTGCAGGTAGAACGCGTCCAATTTAGACGGACACTTTGTTACACATGCTGTCTAACTAATCATTTTGCCACATGCCTGCACATAAAAAAAAAAGAGACCGTTTAGATGAGGTGATTCCCGAGTACCGAAACACCGAAATGCGCTGTTTTAGACGCAGGCAGCATAGACAGGCTAGCTGCTGCCAGTCAGTGGGAAAGAAAGGACGCCCATCTCTCCCAGGCGCCGCACGAGCGCTGAGCATCGCTCCTGTCAGAACGAAGCCGACATGCGGCAATGAAGGCGTCTGAAGATGATTTCTGCGCACTGCAGAAAGCGCACACGAGAAGGCATGCCGTGCAAGCTGGGCTGTGTTCCACGATGCGCATGAGCGCCCGCCGAACGTGCGGGCCTCCACGGACGAGCGACGGCGAAAAGCTGTGTTCCGCACAAGACGCAGTTTCGCATTCAGCGCAGGCTGGCCCGAAGACTCCGCGGTCACGGATTGCCCGCTTTGTGCGCTGCGGTCGGCCGCCTCGTTACGCGCGCAGAGGCGCTGCCGTACAGGCGCTGCTCTCGCTGTTAGCTGGACGAATGCTTTAGGGAAACAACGCCGGAGTTTGCGCGGCTCCTGCCAAACAATCGCCCCCCTACGCTGGCCACGTCTGCGCGCGAGCTCTTCGCACAGCGTCGGAAGCGGCGCTCAGAAAAGCCCCGCATGATAAGCACCTGAAACGGCACTCGACGCAAACGCCGGTTTTGGAACAGCCATTTTGCGGAGTACAAAAACGAGCGTTTAAACGCGCGCTCGCCCCTTTCCATCACCGGTAATAGCAGCAATGACCCGTGGTGCGCAGGGGTTCAAAGGTCGCGCCGTTTCGCCCGGCCACAGCAGGCCCATTTTAACCCCGTTTGACCCGCGCCCTCAATTGCCGTCCCTTTGTCCGGCCGTGAAAGGCGCGCGCTCCCCGTACACGACGGTCCACTCCAGATACGAGTCTTCCCTCCTCCCTCGTGGTCCGAGCCGCGGTCCGCGTCATACGTGTCCGAGCGGACGCCGCGGTCGTCCGCGTCTGCACCAGCTGCCCCCTCAGCTGCTCCGCGACGACCCCTTTATGGTCACTGGGCGGCGCGCTCGCTATTTGCGCGCGCGCTGGGCGGCCAGTCGCGCTCCGCTGCATCGCGCGGGGGACAGATGTCCTGGTCGACGGTGCCATTTCGACAGCTCTCGCGGGAGAGACGCGTCGTTGTCACGTGTGATGGACGAGCCCCGCGTACGGGCCGTTGGCGCGCGCCTCGGCACGCGCCGGATCGCAGCGGGACGCTCCTCCGCCGTCCGGATGGCCCCTTCCCCCGCGCACTCCTCTCTCCGCGGGGGGGTGTACAAGGACGCTGGATCGGCCCACGCGGCCACACGAATCGCCGTCAACTTTCCGATTTCGCGGGCAAATTTGCTTTTTCCATCGATTGCCGTGTCTGGCGTGACGCCGTCACGCCAACTGGCGCTGCATTTCACTGCCTCCGCTGACGAGACCGCTCGCGAGTCACACGGCCCAGTGATCGGCGGCAGCGGTGCCAGGTTTGCTGCTCTTCAGAAAATAAACCGGGCCGTGCCGAAGGGTGACGTTGAGATGGGAACAATCTGCTCGAATGCCGCACATATGCGCGGTTGGCGCGAGCGCCAGATATGAAGTTCGCGCCTCAACGTGCGCGGCATTCCAGGCGAAAGTTAGCAATGCAACTGAAAGCAGCCGACCGGAAAAGGCGGTGTGTGCGTGTGTGCAGATGGCAACATTCTAGCCGTATTCAAACGTAAGCTGCAATCAAATGCGTTCAATGTCGCGCGATATTTTAGAACTGCCGTGAAGCTTAATGGCCACTCATGTGTTCGAACCACAGACAGATAGCCCTGCTCTAAGGCGGCTTGCTTCAGTTTCTTGAAAGAGCTCAACTGCGTTGCTACATGTCTTTCATAGTTGTAGATAAGGGTCATTGCTCCTTTTTTTATCACTGGAGATATAGAGCTAATTATTAGAATACCTTACATTAAAAGGAACAGGGTGTTGGATTCTCTTGAGACAATGATTTGACACGAAATTTTTTTTTCTAGCCAATTGTATCTTTGCGGTTGCCGATAGCTTGAAGATCATGCTATCCTTTGCTATCCGCTCTGACTTACTGAACATGAAAGTTTACATTGATAAGACCTTAAAGGAGAAACCAATTGCAAAGGACGTCCTTATTATTCTTACTTTCATTCTGATGAAAGAATATAAAAAAAAACTTAGAAAAAGGTCTCTGGTTTCAGAATCGACGTCTCCTCAAGGCAGTACTGTGTTCACGTCTATTTTTGTGTGCCCATGATGAGTTGAGTGGAGTAGAAAATCCGTAAATCATGTGAACCGCAGATACCTCCAGAATAAATAAGCTCACAAACGATTGCGAACAAGAAAATACGTTCAGCTTAAATCTCCCTTCCAGGGTTTGCACGTGCTTGAGGCGAAGCCGAAACCGGATCCTTTAACATTTCAAGCAGCAAGTAACATATTTCGATGCTTCGCGCACACTGTATGGACATACTGTCGGCGTCTGGCACACACTGACCAAGTCTGCAGAGACAGCCATCGTTCCGCGGTACAAACGCTAGCGAGAAAACGAAATGAAACAAGTGCCCAAGCGAGCCGGGGTGGACTGGAGGCAGAGAGGGGATGCGGACGCCTCCAACTCCGAAACCCCCGTGTCTGGCAGCGTGGATTAACGGCCAAATTTCAGCCAGCCAGCGACTAATAAAAGAGAGCTACGCTTTAAAGCGGCGATAAGCGGGAGCGCGCGCCGCTTGAATGACGAGAACCGCGCGAAATGAGAGCGGCCAGTGTTCGCGGCGTGATGCCTTCCTTGCGCCAGCGGCACGCGCGCTCTCCTTCTATTCCGGTCTCTCGCCGAGAGTGGCCCGCGAAACACCGGAGCTACGCCGAAAGACGAGCCTCTTCGGCCGGGCCCAGCGGCGGGGAAATTCGATCAGCTTGCCGAGGGAACACAATCGGTGCACGTTAAATCTGCCGCCTTGACAAAAACGGTGCCCAGGCGCGTTTTCTTGCCGCCGCTTTGTTCTCTCGCTTGGCCGAGGACGAAACAGAGCTGCAGCCCGAAACCTGAAGCGGCCAGCGTTCCTCGAGCCCGCGTTCACTGGACGGCGGCCTTGCACGCCGTCTCAATGCCCCGCGGAGGCTGCAGCTGGGTTCTGGATGCTTTTCGCGCGTATAGGGCGGTTCGGCACTGGCCCCGATAATCAAGACAGTACGGCGTACGAAAGGCGGACTATGGATCCTTCCTAACGTGCGAGCATTCCCGAGAATTCAATCCCCGATCTGCCGACAGTGGCTTCCACAACGCGTTTAGCGGGGCACCGTATAACCGTGTAGGGTTTTGTAGTGGAGACAGCAGGACAGGCTAATAACAAGGCCGTCATTGGAAACTGGACTTGGCATTGTTTAATGCTGGACCGCTACCGAGAGATCTAGCTTGTTTGTGCTGCTCGAAGAGCAACCTGGGATTGAATGGGATGCGAACTTTGTTTTTGTTTATGCGGGTTTAACGTCCCAAAGCAACTCAGGCTATGAGGGACGCCGTAGTGAAGGGCTCCGGAAATTTTGACCCCCTAGGGATTCTTTAATAAACGTGCGCTGACAACGCACAGCACACGGGCCTCCAGAATTTCGCTTCCATAGAAACAGAATTTCGCCTCCATAGGGTCAGAAGCCGAGCTCTGTAATCACCGAGAGCCACCGTGGCGGCTATGGGATGCGAAGGTCTTTGCGAGATCGGGAAAGCTTTCAGGCAAATGCAGTGTTAAACAACGCGCATCTAGCTGCAATGAGGCCAGAACATTGAGGAACAGGGAGGACCTGATAGGAAAGAGCCGCGGAGTAGGCTTCCTAAGACATGAAAAAACGGCGAAATACACTCGACCTCTACTGAAAAGGTATAGCAGCTACCGTAATCAGGCTTATAAGAGATAGCTGAAGCTAGTATAGGTCTAGGCACTCGAGAGGTTTTATGAAGACGCTGAAAGTGGAATGAGGAGTGCAAAAACAGTTCATTATTTTAATGCGTTACTTGGCAAGAAGTTGGGAGGGGAAAAGAAAGTTTAACACTACGGTAGGCTCCAAGAGCGACCAAGCTGAACTTATTGATGATATTTGCGGAAAAGGATTGTCTTAAGAGCCATGAATGCCTTGTTGCGCAAATGCGTGAACAGAAAGTGGACAAGAAAAAGTCCGAATCTAGAGACTAAAAATAAGATACGACTCCACATGATTACGTCAATCCCAGAATGTAGCAAAACATAGAGGCGTTAGGCAAGATATTATGCAGTGACCACAGATCATTAAGTCTAAACTTAGCCTAATTTTCAGGAGGGAATGGGAGAAACTGCCAAGAAAAAGCAGAAAATGAGTAAAGCAAAATGTCAAGAAAAATATACAGCGGTTCGGTATATCTTTGATTATCAAGAGATATTTTGTCTTAGCCGAAGGAGAGCAGCATAACTCCGTGGCTGTGAACGCGCACCTGACCAGAAGAATAATAGAGTGTGCATTAGAAGCAAGAGATACATAAAATAATCAGAATTTCAGTGGTCAACTATCGCAGAAAACCAGAGCTCCTATCAAGAAAGCCCAGAACATTAAATTAGCGAGCTCCATAGTTAATGCATAACTAACACAATCGTCAAAAGTGATCAATGAACGAAATAGAAGCGACTTTATGAAGTACAGCATCGAAAAGATTGAGGAAAGAATACTCCACAGAGGAAGCCTCGAAACAGCAACGAAGAAGTTTGGCATGTAGTATAAATGTAGCAAGAGACAAACAGGAACAGTATGGGAGCAAGATTGTTAAGATATACAAGAAGAGTTGTCCCCTGAATTCTGAAATCTATTCCCAAAGATACCAAAATTCATTTATGACAGACGAAAGTAAGGAAAAGTTTCACAAAGACTGAAGAGGATAAAAGAGATGGGTGAGGATCAAGTTACTGCAGATCTTCTGAAAGGCGGCAGAGATGTAGCGCTTGAGGAGCTTGAAACTTTGCATGCACCGCGCTTTATGCTCTAAAAGGTGCCAGAAAATCAGCTAAACCCTAACGTAATACTAATCCATAGAAAAGGCGATATCGAAAGCCTCAAAAACTACACCCTTAGCTTACTGTCCTCTGTGTACGAGGCATTCAACAAGGTTATTATTAATTATTATAAGCAGAGCAATGGTAGGTTTGAACCAGCACATGAAACACGTAGGTTTTGGGAAGAAGTACTCGACAATAGACCACAGTTATGTCGGGAGTCAAGTAAGCGCGATCTGCTGAGTTGCTAGAAAATGTCTACAAGGACTCGATAGCACGAACTGTTGGGTGAGTATATACAAAAACAACTCACCCAACAGTTTGTACTACCAAACTTCGTTTCTAGTGCAAGGGCTCTGTGTCTTCGTCGCGATTCGTCGAGCCGCATCCCATCGTGCCCTATACACAAACTGCTCAGAAGCCCTAGCAGTCCGAAAGAGGAGCAAGAAAATGCCAATCAAATGCGATGTCAGGTAGGAAGGCACAGCATCTCCACGCTTATTCACTGCATTCCCGCAAAAAGTATTCAGAGCGTCAAGTCTGGAAAAGTTATGTGCAAGGATTAATGGGAAATATCTCACTAACTTTTTCTCAGCGGAAGTTGTCCTGGCAGGCAACTTGAACGATGGACAACAGCACCTACACACACAAAGTGCAACGGTACAGGCGTCAAAATATATGCGAATAAAACCAAAGAAATTCCGAACAGTTAGGTAAAGGAGCTGAAATTTACGACAGGTAACAAGGCACTGCAAGTTGTCAACGGTTAGATCTGTGTTGGTCAAGTTATCACGGTAGATTCAGTTTGAGTGAAAATTTATCAGGCGAATAAGATAGAGGTGTAGAGTATTTGCCTACCACTACGATATTGTTAACAGCAGCTTATTCACGCCCGTGAAAACCAAAGCATGATAGTCGATGTATAGTGCTCCATAACCGATGGATCAGTACTCACCCCGGGGACAAAAACATGGAGGCCAACAGAAATGGGAGGCTAAGTAGAGAGCAGCGAGCGATGGACAGGCGCGACACTAAGAGACAGAAGACAGAAGGATTATTATTATGAAGCGGATATATTGAAACTACAAAATACAGCATCCGGATGCCAGCAGATGCAATAGCTAATATAGCCCTGAACATTGGGCCACTTTAGCTAAGCTAAAGTCGGGTTAGCGGGACCTGAGGGCACCTCCTTTTGACCTGTCTTTACTCCTCATGCAGTTACAACCTAGTGCAAAGACGCTAATCACAAAGTGAACAAGAGAGGGAAACATCAAGGTGATTGCCACTTGTCGAAATGTTGGCAAGTCCCACCCTGAGGTTTTCCCTGATTATCAAGAAGAACCATCTGGCCAACCTCTTTCTACCATGCAACGACGCTAGTCATCCCGCTGGTTTCCAATCTGCTGCAAGCGTTGCATGATGAAAACAGCAGCTCATTGACTAAATCCTCAACAGTCCAATAGCTGCCCACGGAGGATTGGCGGCAGGCCGAGACCTTTGTGCCGAAAGTTTGCTTTTTTTGTCTTTGCTTATCTACTTTCACTGTGATGATGTTTCCAAAACAGCTTCTTTAGAACTGCCGTGTGAATGGCTTTGTAAGCCGGAAAAGTTCACGATTTCGGTAGCACAGATTTAGTGGACTCCAATTCGTGCACGAAAAGCTGGAGCGGACGCTTAAGCTCCGTCATAACGGTATGGCGCGATAGCATTAATGGGTTAATAGAGACGTTCACAATAGGGTGACCCTATCGGTTAGGGGCATAGGAGAGTAGCGGGGCGCCAGTGTTCAGCCGCAGGGCAAAACGCCCCTCCCTCCGGTTACTGCCCGGTACCTGCGCACTGCCCCCCTCCCCGCTATTCCCCTATGCTCTTAACGGATAAGGTCACCCTATTCTAAATGTCCCTAATACCCATATATGCGGAATTGGCCAGTGAAAAAGAGGGAAAATAAAAGGAAAAAAAAGAGAAGGTTAAAGGCGAAATCAAGCATAACAACACTCGCGCAAAAACACACAGGATGGGTGCCCTCAAGCCCGTGTCCCTAAGATAATCAAGTAGGGCTTTTGTCCCACGCACAGCCGAAGCCGCATCACTCCAGGCTCCAAGGACATGTTAAAGGCACACAGCGCCGTCCTGGCGGAGTGCATGTGTTGAAATTCTGGCAGCCGCAGACCAAGTGTTCAAGATCTTCGCGCACACCACATGTCGGGCACATCAATGCACCAATTTTATGAAGAAAGTATTTTGCGTAAGAAACGTCCAAGCGAATTCGGTTCAGGCAATTACGGTCAGGCTCATCTAAATTGCGTGACATGTGAAAGTGACGAGTGGGGTCGATCACACCACAGAGAGCGTTACGCCCGCCAGCGTTCAGCAGCCACAAGTCTGGCGCCATCGCTACGAGAAAAGGGAATGGGCAGCAGCACGGATGTATCGCCATGCACCGCTTTCGCTGCGCCGTCAGCGTGATCGTTGCCAGCGAGGCCGCAGTGAGCGGGTAACCAATGGAGCACAACACGGTGACGTAACTCGCAGGCCTCGGTGTGTAGCCTGTTCAAGACGACGACGAGCTGCTCCCGAATGCGCGATGACTTTAACGATTGTAGTGCAGCGCGATAGTCAGTGAGGATAAGCCACGCTGTTGGAGGTTGTCGTCGAATATAAGTAAAAGCTGCTCGCAGAGCAGCGAACTCGGTAGCTGTAGTCGAAGTGCGGTGACTGAGTGTCGCCGCGATTGTGGTGCGCGTTGATGGTATCCAGACGCCAACTGCTGATGAGACGGGCGTGACAGATCCATCAGTGCAGGTGTGGCAGTGCGCACTGCAGCATCCAGAAATGTGCTCAAGGACAAAGTATTTAAGTGCTGGTCCGGGGTGGTTGGTTTTCCTCGCAACTCCAGGTATTTTCCTGATCTGCCATGCACCAAACTTCCAGGTTGGTGAGGATGACGTGACAGCGCGCTGGTATATTGCGACGACAGAAGATCGGAGACTTCATTTATGCAGTACGCTGCAAGTGGCGGCTAGGTTCACGCGCCACAAACCGCACCTGGGAACGGAGCAGCTCCTGGGTTAGCAGCAGCGATTGAGAGAAACATCTGGTCTGCTAGAGTACCCATTGTGGAGGTGTTCTTAGGAAGGCCGAGGCAGATTCTCAAAGATTTAGCTTAGTTTCGAGGAGTTTGGTGTTTTTTCGCGAGATACCGTGATAAGCTGGAAGGCTATAGCGCACAAGGCCTTCCCAGAGCGCTTCATACAGCCGCAGTAATAAATTTGTAGAGCAGCCTCTTCTGGTAGTCGAGATCATACGTAAGATAGAGGCGCATGAAAAGAGTTTGATCTTTAGATGTTGTACACGGGGAGACCACGAGAGGGACTTGCCAAAGGTCACACGTAGAAAGTTCTGGCTTGTCACATACGATATTGGGGTGTCAGCAACTTTCAGCAGTGAGCGCGAAAGTTCGCACCTCGAAAATGCAATTGCTGAGCACTTATCTGGGAAAATGAAGAGACCCCTCTTGCGATGCGCCACTGCCCTGCGATGGCAGGGGCTGCCACTGGTGGGGTTTGTGCAACCCATGCTGCTCTTATCATTAATAAGGTTGCTCTTATCAATCATTAATTTAACTGCCACCTGCCAAGGTGGGCAATTTGCTGCCAATCCGGTGGGCAGGTTGTGATGACACCACAAGGTCCCGTGATCTAGGTGGGTCATCTGGCACCTATAGGTTGCTTCTCTAGGGATTTTTCGCTCACGGCCAACGACGCCGGCTTTCCTGCGACACGGGACACTTAACGCTAAAATGCCCGATGAAACCGCAGACTGACTCGCACTCATGAATGGTATACCCAGACCTAGTGCACTAAATGCCGCATCCTCACTGCGCGCCGACCAGTTCTGCGAAATCACATATCTTTGACGCGCCGAAGCCCCCCACTTGGGTTATAGACAAGACTGACTGGTATGGATGAAGCAAGCAGTGTCGTTCGTGGCCTCGCCAATAGGGAAACCTCAGAATAATCTGCTAGGATGGTAAAACTTCGTATGCATCCAGCGTCACAGCCTCTTGCGTAGTATGCGCAGAAGGGATTTTCTCGCATTACCATTGATATGGTCTTGTTCACACCAGGGTCGAAAGCCGGGAGAAGAGAGATAGCAAGTCTCATAGAGCAATTCCCGCAAGGTACCATTTGGCTGCAATCTATAAGTAAGAACTCTGTTCGGGAATTCATGCACTGATGCAGGGGCGGAGCAGTAAGAATGCGTGTGAAATAACGCACGTGCGAGTGAATATTCGCAGCAAACGTCATGACGACTGAGATACGGAAGTTTACACAAAACATCATCGCGCAAGCAAACGATTCATGATCCAGTGCAATTTCTAACATGCAAGACGCAGTCACTTCTGCAGTATTCGAAAATTAGGTCAAGCAAAATTCTGGCGTTTTCCAACCAACCCATCATCAGTGATCGTGAAGGCAATTCGATGCTAACTCCCATTCTTACCAGCAATTCTCTTCAGTCGATATTAGCCTGCTTTATTTTGAGTTCTGGCAATACCGATCAGGTATAAATAAAAAAGTAAATTGTTTTTCTTCCTCCTGTGCGATGCTCTCGCGATATCTTAGTCCTCCCAATTCCTTAGTCCTGCTACGCGAGAAGTTTTAAAACATGCAGGTGTTCACTTTGCGGATTAAAATTGCGTGGCTCAAGCACGTCCACCGATTTTACCCTGGCGCCCTTTGCTAGAGAATTTGTGCTGACAAGATTCGCAAGAGTTACCGCAAGTCGACGGGGACCTCAGATAAGTTTTGGTTTTTTCTTTAGCTTCGTTACTTAAAACGCTTGATTAATTCCCGTTTATCAAACGTCCGGAGCTTTATTCCATATTTATTTTTTCGCACACACTGGTCAAGCTTTTCAATGTTAAGTACGAGCACAGTTTTTCCTCCCTCAAAAGACAAAATTTCTTCGCCAGCAAGGCGTTGTCCTTCAGCGTATGTAACGATAAAGCAGTCGGAGCCACGTCCTCGGAGCGGAACGCTCAACCACACCACAGGCGTAGTATATAGCGCTCTAAACACAAATACGCCTTTTGTGGGAGTAAAAAAATATGAGTTAGCTGTGCTCTAGCACACTACGTTTTATAAAAGGAAGTGTCCTAGAGGACCTCTTTTTACTCCTTTCCGTTTAAGAGTGCCATAGCATACAGCCGGCTCCACCCGAGCGGTCCAGAGGCGCCAGCAGGCGCGTTGCGGCCTTGTACATACACGGATATCAAGGGCGGGGGGTGAGTCCGCGTCGCCATGCTTTCGGGACGTGTCACGAGCCGGGACAACACCGCGGTGCATATGCGCCCGTGTAGTACGTACATATCCGCGGAAAGGGCCGCATCGCGGTCGGCCGACTTCACAGGGCTCCGCTATCGCCCAAGCAGCGCAGCCGCCGCTCGGGGGCTTCTATACGGCATTCTTCATATGAGCGACCGATTCTGGCGCGGGAGGCGGCTCCAAGCACAAAATGGAAAAGCGATCCGGTCTTCGTTTCGTCGTCGGATCGCGCCGACGTGCTCTGGTACCAAGTGGCATCATTGGCCTCTCGGGCTCGTTTAATAAGCGCGTGGGATTGAGCCGCCGAGGGAGAGGGCGATATTTATTATAGAGGCATAGAAGCATTATGCCTCATGATGCAGTCGATGCAGTCAGTCGATGCCGCTGGCGCTGGTCGCTTATCTTGCGAGCTGCTCGGCTCAGTCGCGCTCCGCTGCGACCGCGCTCACTCGTCCCGTCGTAATACCAATGGGGACATTAATATTATACCGGTTATGGCGGCGTTGTCTTTCGTGCTTTCCAGGGGTTGCACTTTTCCTGCTTGGTTTTATCGCTCCTTGCAGCGTACGCCTTTTCCTTTCTTCTTTTTCTCTTTAATTGTTGCGTAAAAGGGAGAGAGGCTTTCCTTCCGCCGCCTTCGATTTGGCGTTATTTATTTTTTCCTGCGCCCTCCACTGCCACGTACGAACAGTCGGAGCTTTTTTTTTTTTTTTGAACGGCGCGAGGAAATAAGTGCGGGCTGAATTTATGAGTGTACGAATTAACCGCTGTCGAAGTACGATAGGAAGTGACGCTCGTGGTGGGCAAGAGGAAAGAGAAAGAAATACTGACTTAAAGGAGAAAGAAGCTCTGGAGGAAAAAAAAAGGCGTGCAGAGAAGGAGACAGAAAATAAAGACTGCTAAGAAGGAGAAGGCAAGAAAAAGGCCGCTGGGCGCGGACAGAGAATAGAGCCGACGTCTCCGGTTTCGAATTCAATGCTCACGTTTGATATCCCGTCCCGGCCGCGACTCCCTCATAGCCCGTGCTCCGCTGCGCATGCGTGGTCCTTCTCGTGACATTCAAAATAGGAAGAGAAACCAGAGAGGCGAAAGCTACGCCAGTGACAGACAGCCGAGTGGCCGTGCACCGGCGACCCGTTTCATGCCTCCGCAACGCGCGCGCCGAACGTGGACGGTCGCGCGCCCGCTTCCATCCCTGCTGCACGGCATTATAGCGTAGCCCGAATAAAATTTAAATTCTCCCGGGATTAAACGTCGATGGCGATAGATTCCTCGTCGCTCTCGGGGATTTATCTGCCTTGAAATATGCCGGCTTAACGCCGGCGACCTTTGGATAACGTCAACTTTACGCGACGCGTCCAGTGGTCTGCTCTTATGGGTTTCGCCCCCTTTTTTTTTTTTGCCGTTGGTTCCCTTTCGCTATGATATCTCCGCTGCGTAATAAGCGCTCTATCCGGGCGGCGATGAATTAATGAAAACCAAAAAATAAAAAAAGAAAGGGGCCACAAAAGGATCCCGCAGTTAAATCTCAAATGCTCTGGCGTTCATATCGAGGAGCCGCGGCCGTTTCGTGCGTTAGGTTTATAAACCACACCGAGGTGCGGCGGGGGAACGCCTGCCGCGAAACGGTGGCACCGCGCCTTTCCCGCGGTGCTGAGAACTGATTTAGACGTGCCCCGAAGGCACGCGGAGGGAGGGGGGAGACGTATTTCACCAAACGGCCCGCCGGTACCGGCAGCGCGACATGTTATCTGCGTGTCCAGCGTTTCCTACAGCGGCCCTTGTTGCGTGTCCCTGTTGTGCTTCTTTCTGAATGTCTCCTCGGCAAGGACGTGCGTGCATGTTTCGGTTATGCACGCCGTGGTGATATGAAAACCTGCCGCACCGATCCGCCGGGGCGGCTACGCCTACAGACTGATACAGCTCACAGCCAAGGCGCACGTGCGCATGTCGTATACTATACCTGCCGCTGCGGAAAAACACTGTCCGACAAAATCGATCTCCGGCGTTGCCGTAGATTCCCTGTGCAGGGAGCCCGGACGAGGCGTGCAGCGGAACACGCGGTGCGATTCTCGTTCCCGGCAGTTGTGTATATAGCTATACCTTGACTCCTCTCTGTTGACTGTTCTGTGTTTCAATACACGGGTATGAGCGGCATCGTAAAAATCAAATATGGTTCCTGATCAGTAAGAAGACTTTTTTCGTTGTTTTTGGTTATAGTTTCCAGGAGTGGACATCGTCTCCCGCTGGTGATCAGCTAGCTCTCGACAGCAGGCCAGTCCGGATAGCGCTCTAACATACAGGGTAAATTTCGTGAATACGGCAGTGCCCCTTGACTCTATACAAACGACTACTCAGTGTACAGCGTTTCACGCAACACCGCCAGGTTAGAGCGAAGCATTCCAACAGATAAGAACCACAGCCGGTGCGCGAAGCAAGCAAAAAAAAAGGGGGGGGGGGCGTGATGTTTTGGTTAGTGTACGGAGCCCTTGTTGCGGTACGGGGGGCTACAACGACCCCAAGCTGAACGAAGACTATAGGGGGACACCGTATAGTGGAGGCTTCTGGATTACTTGGATTAATGGAGGGAAACCCCTGGTGTTCTCTCACGTGCAATGACATCTCAGGGCACATGGGGGGTTTTGAGCCGCCGCGGTGGCTGAGTGGTTATGGCGCTCGGATGCTGGCCCGAAAGACGGGGGTTCGATCCCGGCCGCGGCGGTCGAATTTCGATGGAGGCGAAATTCTAGAGGCCCGTGTACTGTGTGATGTCAGTGCACGTTAAAGAACCCCAGGTGGTCGAAATTATCCGGAGCCCTTCACTACGGCGTCGCTCATAGCCTGAGTCGCTTTGGGACGTTAAACCCCCATAACCAAATCTAAACCAAACATGGGGGGTTTTGTATTTCGGTTAAAACGAAGTGAAGCCGCCGCGGCCGGGATTTCAACCTGCGACCTTGGAGTCAGCAGCCGAACGCCAAAAGCTACTGAACCCCGACTACGGATGCGGAACGCTTATCCACAAACAAGAAGAGTTCACGTTTCGAAGCCATTAGTGAAACATGCGTGGGTCGTGAACAAGGGTTCCATATAAAACCTGAGACATCGTTTTCCTTGTTTTTGGTCACTAACCATTGTGGCCATTTGTTACAAACGACTGCTTTTATTCGGGTTTATTGAGGGCCAAAGGACTCCTGCAGTGTACAGTCATGGAGAAATACTTGCAACGGATGCCGCTGCGCGAAAAAAAAAAAAGTGCTGAAGTGACTGGCTATCCACTCAGATGGTATTCACTCCCTCGTATGATGCACGGTGACATGCCTGCCTACTCATGTTTTCAACATTTTAGTGAACTGGCCTATCTGGCCGTGCTTAAATCAGATTTTTTTGTTCTCGCGAACCCGCATCCCGTAAACTTTTGTCCATTACTGTACATATCCTAGAAAATGAAGGGCACAAAGAGACGATGACGCACTCAATCGCTGCATAAAAAAATAATGCACAGGCAACAGAGAAAGCGCAGATTTTTCGTGATATAAGACCTTTCACACGCTGGCTCGCATTCATCTGTTGAGCACTTTTTCCTCGTTTTAAAGAAGATGCAAGATATTTCAGGGCCATGAACCAAAAGGCGTAGATTTAAAGCCAGACAGAAGAGCCACTCGATGTGCTTAGACTGCGCAATCCTAATTCACATCCTCGGGCGGAGCCGAGTGTGACCTTCTCTTGGGGAGCATGGCCGGACGCCCAGCCAGTGAATCGCTGCTGCGGTGCAGTCACGCGAAGCGGGACACATGCTTGTCACTATAATACACCTGGCAAGCAGAACGCTACCACCGGGAGTGGGCGTCGGTGGGCAGGGGAAGAAGAGCCGGCCAGCGCTCGGGCACCACTGCCCACCAGCATGGCGGCGGCCGAAGAAGCGCCAGCAAACTTGCTCATTCGGTGGACAGCCGCCGGTCAGCCGCCGGGCAGGCATCAAAGGCTCGTCACTGGTCCATTACGAGGCGCAACCGTGTCCAGCCGAGCGCCGAGATGCTTTTATGAGTGGGTACTCCGGGCCGCGGAGCGGACAGACGCCCGAGATGGCCCGCCGCGCTGTGGTGCGCGCCGGCGTATCTCTCTGCTAATCCAATAATAAAGGGTTTCCCGCCGAGTGGACGCTGCCAGCGGGGTCCGGGACGCGCGTCCTCGACGCGTCCCGAGTCCGCCTGCCCGCACGCGCGCTGATGCTCACCAATTACACCGCGGCGACTCCCTTCAGGGGGGGCGCCTGTCCGCCACTGCTCTACGTGGCCGCCGACACTGACGCACCGCGGCAGAGCGCGAGCCCCTGGCGCGACTCCGACAGCATGCTCGACGGCGGCGGGCGAGCCTTTCGGGCTGCGTGTCGACTGCTATGCGGCTGCGCTGATCCATTTCGAAGAGGGTCGAGGCGCCGGCTTTTAACCACGCGTCCTCGGTTGCCGAGTTGGCAGACCGGACAGAGAAAGCGCAACGTGCGCCGCGCGCTTAGTGCTTAAAAAAAGGGGGAGGATTTAAGCAGCTGAAAAACGGGAGAAAGGAAAGCTTGAAGCGGGACAAAAACAGTCAGCAAACATGGTCTCACGTGTAGCCTCCTCCCAAGAAGCCAGGATCCTGAGACAGCTGCTTCCTTCCCCAAAGCCATATGAAGGCTGTGTCAGCTAGAGTGGTCGCCGATAGCCACTTTGCGGTTTCCTTCCTTTTTACCGTAGTTTTCTTTCCGCACAGAGAGGACATGTCTGACTTTTCTATCCTCTCCTCTTCTTCGCTGCGTCTATGACTTTCCAATGTGTAGCTACAGCAAACCTTACACAACGCCTGAATAAACTCCACTGCCTTTTTCATTACAGGGAAGAGCTGTTATAGGCAGCTCAAATGCGATCATCTTCAGTCAGCCGTACACATGGGCGCGCTGTTCCTCCAGCACGCGCCTCGCGCCACCTCCGTCGTCTTCGGGTGTGGCGCGCGCTCACGTGACCGGCCCCTCGGTAGCCGATGGTGGAGCATCGCAGCCACCGCTAAGCGCAAACGGGTCCACTTCCTACAGGTGTATCCGCCGCAACCGGCCCACCTGCCGCCGCTGAACAGCATGAGTGAATGCTCGACAGCTGCCCCATATACTGCGGTTGATGCAGTTGCGTACACTGGCTCACTCACGGTGGCGTTCAGCATGGCATCCGCGGACGGGTGAGGGATGCGCCGGAAGAAACGATGGACGCCGAGTGCAACGGACGTCAAGCGTGAAAGGAACCAGCCGTTCGTTTCTTACTGGCGACAGAAATGACGTCAGCAGGGGATCTCTATAAAAGTGAGCACCGGCGGGATGTGGGATATCTGTTGCTGAAGCAGCCATCGTCGCTGCTGGGACGCGCATCCTTTCTTTCGATCCTTCAACTCCACTCTGTCTTCACGCGGCAGTGGGTGGCAGAGCACAGCGAAAAGTGTCGTAGCTGCCACCCTATGAGGCACTCCAGAGCGTTGCTGCCGCTTCTTCCACACTGACAGGCACGAACACAGAGAGAACGTTGAACATGGTGACATGGACAACATGGTCAACCAAACTTCAATGGAATCAGCCGTGTTAATCCATTCGCATAACCGTTTCTGAGTTTTATGTCCTCCTCTGTTATCAGCACTTGCACTTGTAGTGGCCATCCCCTGCATTTAGCGTCCATCTGTCCGTCTAAAGCCGGTTTTGCGGCAGGCTGCTCACCTGTGCACCGAGTGGTGGGCAGGTGAGCATGAGCATCCTGCCCATCGCGTCAGGCGGCAGCTGAATTAATCGTGAGAGGCTGCTCGCGAAGAGAAACCTAGATCCTAATCCAACCCAAGTCCCCCCGATTGCAGCACTTGAAGAGCAGTGGCGCATCGCTTGACCGCTGCACCACTGCGCTAGGAAGACTCCCATGGATGTATGAATGTATAGAATGACCAATTCCGCATATGCGGACATTAACCCATTGTCGCTACTTGAACAACTTCCATCAGAGAACAGTGGATCCGAACAGCGGAACCGAAGTGAAAACCGAAATGCTAGCGCACCGAATTTGCATCTGGCCTAGTACCCGAAACCCGCCGCGCTGGCTCAGTGGTTAGGGCGCTCGACTACTGAGCCGGAGTTCCCGGGCTCGAACCCGACCGCGGCGGCTGCGTTTTTATGGAGGAAAAACGCTAAGGCACCCGTGTGCTGTGCGATGTCAGCGCACGTTAAAGATCCCCAGGTGGTCGAAATTATTCCGGAGCCCTGCACTACGGCACCTCTTCCTTCCTTTGTTCTTTTACTCCCTCCTTTATCGCTTCCCTTACGGCGTGGTTGAGGTGTCCAACGACATATGAGACAGATACTGCGCCATTTCCTTTCCCCAAAAACCAATTATTATTATTATTATTAGTACCCGAATCGACCAACATTTTTTTTCTCTCTTATACCCACAAGTACACCTCCCAAGATATTTGTAATATGCTATGCAGAACCTACAACAGCTGAGGCGATTCCTCTTGACGGCATTTTTTTTTTTTAGAGAAATAAGGGACCGAATATGCTACAAAAGTTGCTGCTACGGTCTCTGCTGATACGGCCATCATAGCAAACGTGCGATGCGCACTCCACAATCCTTTGCAGTCGTGCGATTGTCATCTCCCTGTCGCAAAAACAAAACAACTTATCCCGCAGGCACTCAACTAAATGGCCTACCTAATTAGCGGCTTATAGAGGCATGTTTTTCTCCCTGTAGCACAATACCCTGGCCGCCATCCTGTATGTCGTTCGCACACAGCGCGGTTTCTTTTGTACTGGCTCGAAAACATCGTGCATACAAGTGCTGACGCGGCTTGAACTACAGATAGCACTGCAGCTGAAAAAAAAAGAAAAAGCGTTAAATTTCAACGCAGGTTAGGAATCCGACCAATGCAAGGATCCCGTCAAATTCAGGCGGCGCGGACACGTTGCGGTGACGATTTTTTATTTTTTTTACGGCTCCTGAGCTAGACAGTCTTGTGGCTGTATGCGTCCGTCACCAGTCTCATTTCAGGCCTGTACCCGCCTAAGTTTTGCAGTATTTCTATGAATTACATGATTTGTACGCACCCTTCCATAGCCTTAACAACAATGAAACCTCCTGGTCCCACAGACCCGTGTCTGAGTTTTTTTTTTTCGTCTAAAGAAAAAAAAAATGAGTTGTAGAACACGAATATATTATAGCTAACTGAAAGGTTTTCCGCAGAGGACTCCTGAACTTAGAGTTCCATATAAAGTTTGCGTTGATAATCTTGTGTGCTCCAAGCGTACATTCAACTTTGCCGCTTTCGTGCAAGCGGTTAACACTCTGAAGCAAACGCACGTCTCGCTATCTGAAGGCGCGTCGAAAACTTTGCCTAGCTTTTTGGATTTAGCGCTACTGCCGAAACAGAAAACATTGGCTACGGGGATCCATACTGCTTCTACTTGAGAGTCTGTCAACCTGACTACGATAGCCCTCCTGTCGATTCGACGTGTTCTGCATCGTTGGTATAAACCGTTCCTGTATTGCGCCTTGAGACAAGTTACGTGCCTTGCCACATGTGGTCAAGGGGCGCCAAGAGATAGCGTCGCCAGCCATATCCTCCCCCCGGTGGACATTATCTCTCTCTCTCTCTCTCTCTCTCTCTCTCTCTCTCTCTCTCTCTCTCTCTATATATATATATATATATATATATATATATATATATATATATATATATATATATATATATATATATATATATATATATATATATATATATATATATATATATATATATATATATATATACTACACACACACACATACACGCCAGTGCTGCTCTTCCCTTTTCTTTTGCCCACCGTCGCTTGTCGCAAATCCATCTATAGTTCCTGGTGGTCGTAACGCAGCAATCGCCGGCCCCGCGGATGAAAAGACCATCTATATGTTGCCCCTCCGGTTCCAGAACGTCCACTGACCTGGAGAAAATGACGTCGTTCAAGAAACAAGCAAAACCTCTGGACAGGAAACGAAGTCCCGAGACAATCCGCCGCAGCAGAACGTACGCGCGACCCATAATCTTCCCTTCGATAAGAATATAAGCCAAAGCGCCCGCCGCCCTCCTTCTTGCTATAGCGGTGCAGCCGAGAGACATAACAGGACAGCGCGAATTCGAAGCTGCTCAGGGTTAGAGGGGTGGACAAAATCCCGCTTTATGAGAAACAATTTAGGCTGGCCAGGGCTCCACGCGCGTGTGCTTTGTTTTCTTGTTCCCTCTTTCCGAAGCGGGGTGCTCGGGCATCGCACGCACACACGAGCACGCGTTCTCACCAGAACGCTACAGTTCTTTCCAACTTGGCATTCGCCCTTCGGGTTCTGCAGTCTCGTAGCTCCAATGCGGGTCGACACATAACTCTCGCCCTGTCATCTTATCGCACTAAACAAGCGGTTACGTTTCACCGCATCAGAACCGCTCGCAGTGGTGTTAACACGGTCCGTTTGAAGAGTGCTTGAAGAGCGGCCGCATACACAGGGCGAGCCGCAAACGCCGGAAGGCCAAGCAAAGAACGAGCTCCCCGGCGTGGCGTCGGCTGCGCTTTCCGGGCGGCCGCAGCCGGAGGGGCGCGCTGACCCTTTGGGCGGCGGGAGACGCTCCCTCGGGAGCTGTTGGGCGGGCGCCGCTCTCCGTTTTCATTCCGCGGCGCACTGCAAATCTCCGCCGGGGAGACCTGAGCCCCCCCGTCTCTCCTTTCTCGGCCGGCCCGGGCAGCAAGGTATGAAATTGCGAGCGCCCGCGCATGGCGGCAACCCAATCTATCGACACGTTGCTTCGTCTGTCTCGGCCGGACGGGCCGGAGGCCGCTGGCTTCTGCCATAGCCGCGCCGCTTGAGTCCGGGGATTATTTGCAGGACCTAATCCTCCCTGCTGGATGATGGGTTAGGGTGTCCCCCGGCGGTGCCTCAATAGCGGCCGGCCCACAATCCCGGCAGCCGCGCGCTCCCGGGGGACGACGCTTCGGCCAGAGGCCCCGGGCCCACGCCGGACACACGCCGGGCACCACCTCTATTGCTCCTCATCAGCATCCTTCAACAGCAGCGGGACGACGCCTTCTGGCTCGGGACAAGGGCAACAAACAATCGGCGCGGCGAAACGCAATGCATGGGCTGCTCTGATGCGCGGCCGTTAATAACTCGGTACACGCAGCTACAGCAACGCCGAGGAAAACCAGGAGCGTTTCCTAGCGACCACCACTCCCTTTGTCGCCAAGCGTAAAGAAGCGCTCTCGGCAACCAAACACCTCACACGCGAGGCAATCACGTGCTTCTCTCTAGGTGCAGTGCACACCCGGGGACATCGTCCTGAGCGCTATCCGCAGCCCTCTGACACCGGGAGCAGCGCTATGCATTTTCGCACAGACAACCTTGGCGTTCCGACCGCAACACGAGATAGCGACACGGTATAGGCGCGGAGCGCGCCGATCATCGCGGTTGACACCGCGAGCGACGTCGGTGGCGTCGCACGTTCGCGGTCTCCGTTACCGAAAGGCGACTCCGGTCGAGTGTCGCCGCAGTCGAGCGGACGACAGGGAGACTGGCGGCGGCGCCCAGGCGCGTCTTGGTCGCGTGGTCCACCAAGGCCAGCCGATGCCGACGGGCTCGGCGGCGTCAATGAGTCTGCTGCCGGCTACGCTACGCAGCGGAGTCGATGGCCACGGGAGGGGAAATGGCTTCTTTCTCGCTGCGGGGCCCGCTGCCGTTCGACTCGCCGCGCGGCACAACGCGGCCGTTTGCTGCCGTCACTGAAAAAGCCACCCTTCTCCCGGCACCGAAAGCACTTGGCGAAAAGCCCGGCTTCGCCACTGCACTCCACTTTCGCCTCCTCCTCCCCTCTTTTTTATCCCTTTCTTCTTGCTGCTGCACCGGCGCAGTTTCCTCTCTCCTTTTCTTTTTTTTTCTTTTCACTCAGCGCCTCGCTACGCTCTTCTGCCGCTCGGTTTCTGTCGCGCCTCCTCTTTTTCTTTTTTTATCCCGAACACGGGCCGTCTTTTGTAGCGCGCTTGCAGTTGTGTGTTCGTTTTATTGTTTACATTCCGTGCTTTCGCTCTTTCTGTCCCATTGCTGTGCGCTTGCTGTTTTGTTTCCTCAGGGACGGTTCACACCCCCCCTCGCACCAGCCTTTTTTTCGCCCGCAACAAGAAGGTTGGCAATGTGTTGTTTGTGACGCGACAAGGAGCAACGCGGAAACGAGCGACCCGGCACTTGTAGCACTGGAAACAAAAACTTGTTTTTCCGTCCGAGGCTGACCGGATCGCTCCACGGTACGGTTGAACTACTAGCGCCAGCCGTGGTTATGGCGCCGAAGGTGGCTACACCAGCATGCTTATGCCTCTGCACAAATTTTAATTTTATTTCCACCTCTAGTGAAGGAAGTTCAGATATATATATATATATATATATATATATATATATATATATATATATATATATATATATATATATATATATATATATATATATATATATATATATATATATATATATATATATATATATATATATATGGCTGTCTTATGAAACAGAAGCAGCGCTGCAGTAGTGGAATAAAGCAGAAATCTTCGTCAAGCTTTTATTTTCGTTTCTGTGTCTCGAGCTTTTCTTTTTTTTTTCCTCCCTTTGCCTCATTAGCAATGAACAGAAACCGGTACTACTTAAACGGCAGCTGCATTTTATAAATGGCACAGTGGCTGAGGCTTCGAAGTTCTCCCTTGCGTTTAAGCACAGGTCTGTAGCATTTTTAAGCCACAATATGCCAGAGGCTGCGCAAAGAAAGCGTGACTCATTAAAGAAAGAAGACACTCACCAGACAGCAAGTTTAGTGCTAACGGCGCAACAGCCCGCTAAAAGTGCATGTATATGTATATCTTTTTCATGAGGATGAAGTGTCGGTATACATTCGAATGAGCATTTCAACCGCAGCCACTTCTGCCTCCATACACGAGATTCGACTGCCGCCTTCCATACCAAGAAACACTATGCATCATCTGCAATACTAGTCGCAGCGGCATGCGGACTAGCTTATCACATTATAAGTATTACATACCTCTAGCGCCTTTCGATACGCATCTAGCACAATGCGTCCATAACCACTGTAAAGGAGTCGGCGGAAAGAAATTTTCGCACTTATTTTCCCAGTGGTATGTATGTAGTTTCATTTTTGTGAGCTTTATCGTATGAAGAAGCCGCTTAAAGATTTTTTTTTTTCGTGGATTCAACAGCTCGAAATACACGACATCAGCGCTGACTCATTTGATGCAGCTTCCTTGGTCAGCCCCAAAAGGGAGTCCAAATTCTCGCAAACGCTTAACGGTGCCCGACGTCCTCAGTGTTAGCGTCGCTGGTCGGTTGCACCGAAGCGGCCAGCGCTATACGGCGTAAGTGTTGGTCTATTGAACGTTCAACTGGCCAAGTACGCAACGCAGAGGATACAGCCAGAAAAGCACTCGTTTGGGACTGCGTTAAACGGCTCATTTATAAGACAAACCGGCTGCCCTAGCAACAAGTCGACGCTTTAGTGAGCGAAACGCGCCGCCCAGCTGCGTTCGTTTAGATTACCGCGGCACGTAAGCGAGGGCAGAAAACTTGGTCCACGAACGAAATATCTGCTCAGGATGCGTTGCTTCACTGAGCTTCACCGATCCGTTCGGCCGGAACTGTGTAACCTGCAGGTTGTTACACAGTTCCGGCCAGACGGCTGCAACCACCCACGAGATATCGACGACCACGCCATCTCGGCGCTGTCGGCCTCGTTTTCACGGGTCCCGCTGGCGTCGAATACAGAGGTGTCGTACTCCGCGCGAACTTCCCACAACGAGAGAGACCCGCGCCGCGGGAGCCAACGAGCGGCTGGGATCGCGATCCGGGACGAGTCCAACGCGCCGGTCCGCGCAGGAAGCAATTCATTCGGGAGCCTATTTGCACGCCATGGCGCGTGGGACGGCCGAACACGTGGGCGGAACGAAATCCAGCCGGCGTTTCGAGTGAGCCCCGCGCAGGTAAATCGCGGTGGCTGCCGCGCCGCCGGGGAGCGGCCCGCGAAGCCCGGGCAAAACAAATGGCGAGAGATGCGCCGAGCACGACACGCAGCAGCAGCAGCAGCAGCGGCGGCGGCGCGAGGGAAGAAGCAGCGGCGGCGGGTGACAATAGATGCTTGCGTAGCGTCCCCCGGTGCGGCTCGGATGAGAATGCGTTTGTGGGCGCCCGGAGAAGAGACGCGGGGCCGCTATTCTATTTCCGTCCACCATATTCCCGCGTCCCTAAAAATGGGGGCGACCTCCTCGTCGAGACTTCGGCCTGCACAACTGAGCACTTCAAAGAACACGCGTGCTCACCGCCGCCGCGGGGACCGGCGCACACGTTGTTCACTTTTTCGGCACCTCGCACGCGGCCCGCTCTCGCTTATTGGTACACTTTTCTTCGCGTTCCTCTTGTTGTGTTTTCGCTGTCGCTTTATTGCTTCGCCTCGCGTCGATGCGGGCGCGCGATATGGGGCGGGTGTTTCGTGGGATTCCGTGCGCCCACGCGCACCTTCGCGCTGTGAAAGGCTGCGCAAGTGAACTGGGTTCCCGACAATAGCGGCGTCAGAACTCGCAGGTGAGGAAAACGGTTCACGTACACACTGTGCGATAGCGCTTGTTTGTGGGCCCTAATTGCGAGCCCCGAAGTTTTGACTTTAGACGGTTATTCGCTGACTCAACTCCTCAAAGGTATTGCGAGTTTAAAAAAAGACTAGCCACAGCGTGAAAGTATAACATTAGTCGCTGCAGATAAGTGGCTCTCAATCGTACTGTTAAAAACAAGCGAAAGTGCGATTGCCCGCTGCCTTTAGGAAAACTGGTGACACAACAGAAACAGTTCCGTGCGATTTGCCCCTACCTTTCATCAGCAAGGAGAGGTGAAACAATGCGATATTTGTGAAATTTGCACATGGAACATTGGGCTTTGATTGGATAGGGGGGATAGGGTAACGGACTACATGCCAAGAGAAGGCAAGCGAAGCAGGGGGCGGCAGAAAGTTAGGTGGGCGGATGAAGTATAAGGTGACTGCAGCTCGTACAGGGAAGGGTTAATTGGAAGGAAATGGGAGAGGCCTTTGTCCTACAGTGGGCGTAGTCAGGCTTTTATGGTGACGGTGGTGGACTGGCGGCATGAACTGTGTAAGGTGAAAACGATCACATCAAAAGGAATACGATGAGACACGGGCGTGTTTTGCTCACGTAAAAAGAACGTCAGAAGCGTTTCCGGAGTGCCATTTACGAGCGGGACTTGGTTCCTTAGGCTATATCGGCTTGTGCACGTCCTTAACACCTTGAACGCCACCCCAGAAGCTCCTGACATTGTCAGTTTTCCAGGAAGTCAGCCCCTCCTTCCATTGCGGGCCTGTAAAGGCGATGCTGGCTTTCGTAATGAAAGCGAAGCACTCGCTACTCCACCCGCCCTTCTCCCCCGTTCGTAACGAAAAGAAGAAACGATTGTAATGACTCCCGAAAATTGCATTTTATCTGGATAAAACCCGGTTCAAATCTTCGCAGCAGTGGCAGAGGCGCGCTCCGGCACTTAAGCAGAGTTTCGCCATTTCCACTGATGCTTGTTTCAAGACTCTGATGTCTCTTTGTCAAGCGCAATACCACCTTTCTTAACGTACAGGGCACGCCAAAAATTCCGAGGCCTCAGGGCCTGCTTCTGAGCCGTGTAGTGGGGCGTTTACGGCACCTCCGAGCGTAAAAAAAAACAAAAGAAAACCTGTTGGGGGCGATAGGAGAAGCATCACTTTCACCGCTGAGAACCTTTGTAGCTTTATAGGCGTTGGAAGTGCCAGAATATACTGCTGAAAAGCAGACTATGTGGCCTGGGAACTTTTGATGCGCCTTATATACACCTCAAATAGCAGAAACAGAGGCGGTAACGCGCAACTTCAATGGCGCCACGCAGCTAGAGCCAGATAGATCTTCAGGTGCTGCTTTAGACACGAGGTCATTGGGGCACCTAGAGACCTCATTGTTTTCGTCACAAATAGATATTTCAGGCCAGTGTTGCGTGCCCCGGGATGGTATAGTGTATGTGGTCGGCGTTTCCGTGCTTGTCAGCGCGTGAAATGCAATGGCTAAGCGATGCACTCCGGAGTGCTGGTCTGTAACCTAGGCGTGGGTTCGGTATCGCCGGCCAAGTGACCACATCGTTACACGCGGTACAGATGTTCGTCGTCCGCATGCGCGCTGCTGCTGGGTCTCCCTATACAGTCGACGCATGCACGCCCAACTGCCGTCAGCGTTGCGGCGGCCGGGCACGAAACGGCGTGCGGGGGTACATAGCTTGCGCCGGGAGGCCACAACCCTTGTACGCCGGGAAGTGTAATCCCTCGCCAAACCACGGGCGAGGATCGAGGGCGGAGGGGCTCCAGATTTCCCTGGCGGCCCCCGGGGACGGCGTCTCTCCGCAGCCGGTGCGCGAGAGACGCGCGGCCGCTTTCGGGACGCATTGTGTGCGCGCGGACAACATGGCATGCGGGGACTTAAGCCGCCGCGAGAGGACGCCACAAAGGCCGCCACGAGGGCCGCCCGGCCCCCTCGATCGTTCGATTATTTATCGCCGACGGGACGCCTCGCCAGGTTTCATCCGTCCGCTGTAGAGCCCTTGACTGCCGAGCAACGTGAAACCGCCTTCCCATCGTGTTCACCGGGGATCAGTGACTTGGATCGGAGCGCCTGCCCTTGGTGCATTAGGGCGATGCTTTATGGCCGCCGGTGGTCTCTCCGCGATGCTCGTGGCGGGGCCACGGTGGCTGCGCTGCTGCGCACTCGCATTTCATTCACTACCCCCCCCCCCCCTCCTCCCTCCCCATTCGTGTATCTAGATTTGCAATCAACACGCTCAAGAAGCTCCTCTGTTCTTGGCCTGCTCGTCATTTTTTGCTTCTTTTTTCCTCGCCGTTTGATTCCCTCCTTCGCCGCCGACGCATGCCGAAAGGAAGCCGGAATCGCCAGTTGAGCTCTAAAGCACGCGGGGCATTTAGTCGAAATAAATGACCGCGATAAGTATTTATTACCTCACATTTTATCGACACAGATTTCGCTCGTTTATTTGTTTCTTTTTTCGCCTGTATCATAACACCACAAGGCAGGAACACGCAAAAGAGGAGGGAAATATATGTTTTGCTTAAGCTGGTTGTCCTCTCATTAAGCTGGAAATGATGCTTAATATCTGTAGGCTGCGTAATTTGGTGATACAAACGGCCGCAAATAAAAACTCCAATACTGGACATGCTGCCTTATCTGTTTTCTAAAATGTGTCCAGGCCAACGAAGTGGCACGCTTCTCAGTGGAACAGTCACACTGCTTTACAGACCGCATATCCATTGGGTTCTACTGCAATTACACGCGCACAGTGCGAAAGAAATGGTTCGCACGCATCTATAAAGATGGGAGGAGCAGCACTAAGGCCATGCGAACTAAACAGTTTTCCAGGCCGTTCGCAAGAAAAGAAGAAAAAAACAAGCTGTGGGGGGAAAGGGGGGGGGGGGGGTTGGAAGGGGAATAAATTCAACTTTGCCTCACTACAGCCCTTGTAAGCGGCAAAATGAGCCTGGATGTAAACTGCGCAAAATGCGTTACTGACCAAACGGAAACCCTCTGTGCATCAAGCCTCTTCTGGAAAAAAGAAATGACCCAGAGCAGTGTCGGCGTTTCCCACGCGCTTTTAACGTGCGCAGTGAGTGTAGGTGCGGGCCGTATAGGTACGCATTAAGAGGTCTGCCTCCTGTCAATACCACTGCGGATGAAATAAAATGAAGGCGAAAAAGGCAACCCAGAAAAAAAAAAGGGGGGGGGGGTGAAGCGGAGTGCAGGAAAAGAGAGAAACGCGACGCTGGGGGTGCAGGAGGAGGTCGGCGGAGGAGGCAGAGCTCGGTGTCCACGCCGGGTTCGGCCACGGTCGAGAGGGCCCCGCGACACACTCCGCAGCCCTGACAATGGACTCGGCGCGCGCGGGCGAGGGGAGCTACGGAGAAATGACGTCGGGGGCGCGCTGCCGCGGGTGGAGGGTGAGCGGAATCGGGAACGCCGGGTGAAATCTGGCCCTGCGTTGGGCGCAGGGTGGCATGCGTGAGGTCTAAATGTAGCCGGCACATGGCTGTAAATGGGCGACACGAAGAAGGTTAGGCTGGGATGAACTCTGGCGGTCCCATCGCGCCATCTCCTCCCCGCGCTGGCTGTCATGCAGAAGCGGGGAGGGGGGGAACTGGGCGCCGCTGCGCGTGCCTGCTCGCTGTCGGGCGCACAGAGAAAGCGCGCGCGAACTCGAGCAGCCATAAAGCAGGGGGGTGCGTCAGGGCTGCTGGTAAACAAGCCGCCAGAGAGAAAAGGAACGGGACCGGGTGCGGCAGTGCGCCGTGCCGACAACTTTGTTTCGCGCGCGTAAACAAACAAACAACAGGTCGCGAAGTTTCTTCCTGACACGGTCTGGCGAGTGCGTCATTCCGCTGTCAGCGCGAGGTCGCAATTCTGAGCGCGCGGACCCGCCGCTCAGCGGCACTCCTGGGTGAGCAGTGAAGCCTGTAGTTTATTCGCGCGCATAGCCTGAAAACGATCCGAGCGCGCGCGCACGGGTTTAAGCCACCTCTCGGAGGCCTGGTAGAAGCGGCCCGCTACGAGAAGCTCCAAAATGAGGGGCTGCTCAGCTGTGGGACAAAAGCAGCGCACAAAGAACCGAAGCAGGCATTTGTGTCAGCCAGGTCATTTCTGCGTGTGCAGCAATAAAAAGAAAGGAAATGACCTGTGAACGTCGAAGGAAAAAGAAACAGTGACGAAAGCAAGCGGGCTAGAGAAAAGGAAGGGTAGATAGCCTGCGATGTTTCCGAAACTCGTTGCCGGAGAAGACTTGGAAGCACGGCTGCGTTTTGCTCGCCGCGGACCAAGATCGCTAGCTGTACCCTGTATACGTATGAATGTTTAATCTCGCTCACGTTACATTCTTATACCCCTGTCACACGAGTAAGTAAAGCGACACTTTCACAAAGAGCACTTCTGTTGAACGAATGACACTTCCAGTGCTCGCTGTGACTCGGCAAAATGAAGTGCCATTTGGAAATGATGGCAGTGACGATGGATGTTGTAGCAATCTGTGGAAACTAATTTGTTTCGCGCAGATACTTCGAGAGCTCGATTTTACCGTGAATGTAATACTCCAAGCCGCTTTCCACAGTTTATCTGAGCATCTGATAACACGTTGTCAACTACAAAAAGCTTCACGATCCAAGACAACTAAGAGGTCAGTCCTGAATACATCTACAAGGTTAACACGGCAGCATGCTCGGAAGGGCAACTTTGTTGGACACGAAAAAATGCAAGCGTGTCGCAGCAGCAATTTGTAGCACGCGAGCTCAGGCTCGCACTGCACTGATGCGGCTTAAGACTGACTTGCAAGCCAGCTAGTCGCAAGTCATCGAGCGAAACAACAAAACAACTTGACCGCGTTAGAACTGAGAGCGACAGTAGGTGTTCAAGCGTGCGCATCATTTTCAGTTTTTGATGACTTAAACGAAATTTTATGCAAGAGCGCTGTTATTGAGACTACGCTTGCCTCACTAGACCAAGTGGGGTGAGGTCACCAAACTCACTACAGGGCAAGTGCATTCTACAACGAGTGTCGGTGAAGTTCATCGTGTGACATTGCGTGAAGGACACCAAAGGCGACTGTCACTCGGTGAAAGTGAGCCTAAATGTGCCGTGTGTGCACGTGCACATTTAATGTGCATGAGCGTTAGACATGCGCTTGTGGTGAACTTGCACGAGTACACCTGCACTGGTGAAACAAAAAGGGTGTGTTCCAAGAGCCACGAACCCACAGCAATGCTACGTGACCACCAAAGTAGTCAGTGCGCATATCACATCACACCATAGAAATAGGAGGCGGAGAAAGGTTTGACTTGAACTCCTTTTTCGAGTACTTTACGCTGCCGGAGAAACACCACAACTCCCGAGTCTTTAGTTTTTGGCGGCTGTAGGGGAGAGGAGAGGACTTATGGAGCATTAAAGCCGCTCTTCAGTGCTTTCCCGTTAAACTGCGCCCGCAAGCACGTTCTAACTTAGTTGACCGGAAGGCCACGAGAGCGCAATTAACGTTCACAGTGTACATTGATATCGCGGCAACTGCGCACCATAATTTCCGGAATAAAGCAGCCATGACCTCTTGTCGGGCAAATTTGCTGCCGAACAACATGCCGCAAACGAGTTTTTGTGTGGGAATGTTCTTTTCACTTCACTATGATCACCCTGTGCCGTTGGCTTCGGGACCTTTTGAAGGCGCAACCAACGTGAACCGGTTAGTGAATCTTGCGAATGAGATAGCAAACAGTGCGCAAGAGAACAAAAGCGACGAAGCCGACAAACGCTCTCTTGCCTCCTCTCTTTTGTCTCATAAGCGGATTGTTTTTGATCTATTCTCGACACACTTAAGGCTATGTGGGCGCCACGGCCACTCAGGCACCGAAGATGAAGTCCGTGCCACTCGCGTCTGCGGAAGCGAGGCCTTGACGTTTCCTAAGAGTGAGCCCGTTACCTGTTTCTCGCCTCGCTGGACATCCCTGGGACAGCCGTGGACGTGCGAAGAGGGGGCCGACGTCACCAAAGAGGGCGCCACCCCGCAGTGTCCGCCGGTGGCTGTCCAGCGGAGCGCAGTCCCCGTCCCGCGCCGAGTGGGCACGCGGCGCCCGGCGTTGACAAGGCCGTAATCCCGGCGGGACCACTTGTCGGACGCACCACGGGATCAGCTTGTCAACAGCGGCCGCCTAAGCCGAGCTCGGCTGGGAGCAACAGTGTGGCGGACGTCCTCAACGCCGCCGCCTGGATGCCGAATAAGCGCACGTATGAAGAGATCCGCGAAACGAGATTTCTCCTCTCCGCTCCTCTTCTCCTGACTTATTGGGTCTCGGCATACGTGGTCATATTGCTTCCTGACGAAGGAACACGCCCGCGCCGCCTTGATTTTGCCTGCCGTCGATTTCTGCTTGCCTCGTCATAGAGAATGTGCAAGAGCATTCATCGTCTTTCATATCTTCATTTACGTTTTTTTTTTTTCCCCAATGCACGCAGTGGCGTCTGGATTTCCTGAGGACGGGAGTAGGTAGAAGTGGTGCAGTAGGCGCCCATCACAACCGCCGCTCCGCTACAAGTATCTAGGTGACCTGACAGAATACATGAGACAGCAATGCCTACAGACTTGTTTGAGCAAGGGAAGGCTCAGCCGATGTTTCGTGTGTTCTGAGTGTCGATATGGATATTTTTTCGACAAAGCGATTCTCGACCGACCGCACCCCTGAAACGCGTGCTTTGCAGTAGCCTAACGACGTTTTCCTTGGAGGTCCTCGAACGTGTGACAAACACCGACAGACTGCAATGCCATGGCCGCCAGCTGTCATTCCATAACGCAGTGTACTGGCCGTACGCCAATGCGAGCACGCGGTACTCGACATCAGATGCGTATGCGTAAACAGATAGTAAGAGACACACCTGGTGTCCCGACTATACACCTAAGCCTCAAAGAAAGGGCAAGCGAATTTGCTTGGAACGTTCACAAAAAGCGAGCACGCGCACACTATCACACTCACAACTAAGATGGTGCAAATACAGACAACAAAACTGATGAACAAAAGTGCTTCATCAAAGCTATTTGCATTGCCTCTAATGAAAGGAACTGAATTTGTACCGACTATCCAGGTACAAAAGTTTGATCAAATATAAAGCCCGTTCCTATCACCCCGCTCCCTTAAACTGCGCACCAACTCTCGATTCTTGCATTAGAAAGCATCGAATTCTACTTCGAAAGAAGCGCCCTATAAGATGAGGCCTCCTTGCCTGTAGGAGAATGTGCTGAGTGCGCTGTCACGCACTATCGGCAGTTTTCATACATACGGGACGCAAGGCAAGTCCGCCAACAGTTGTCACCTTACTCAAGCCCAGTGAACTGCTACGCTTATCCGCGAGAAACCCAATGGAGAGAGTCCCGTCTCACGCTTCTTTGCGTTCCATGCTCTTATTAGGCTGTTTATTTACTTTTTTTCCTCACCCGGTGGGCTACGGCTCACGCGACGAGCGCTGTGGCGGCGGCCGGAGGCGCTGTCCGGACCTCCATCATTCATCGCGCACTCCCGCGCCGGAGTGCCATCGGATCCGAGTGGAAAACGAAACCGGAAAAGGAGAGCCATAATAAAAAAGAGAGACAGCGCGTCAGGAGTGGACAGGGAAAACGGAAAATGCCGAACACCTAATTCAATCACCGGGAGAAGGGGATCGACCGAGGCGCCTTTTGGTCAAAAGCTCCCGAGGCAATCCATCACCACAGCGGTCCGCGCTGGAGCCGTAATCCCGTTAGAGATGTGCCATATTTCAGCACCGCTTGGACATCGCTAGGACAAGGGCCGCCGGCGGCCGAGTTAACTGTGGAGTGGACTGGACGCGACGAGCTACACATGATTGCAATCACGCGCCGCGTCCGAGGAACAGGAGTGCCGGGAGAGGGCGTCTGACCGCTCTCCTCTCTGCCCTGAGAACCTGCGGTGGGCCGTCCCGTGCTTTCAAAAGGCGCGCGCCGTCAGTTTTCCGTAGCTACCATTCCTGAAGGCGGGTTACTCGCCCGTGGCCTAATAATGAATAGACTCGTCAGGCTGCACAGACAGATCGCTCGACTCGCTTGAGGTTACTGCTGATCGTACTGAAACGGTATACTAAGTCGGACGGCAGGTCAAGGTTTGGGCTGCTGGCGGCGCTAGAAAGTGGCTGCACAAAGGCAAGGAAATAGACAAGACACTGCTGTGGGCGCTCACAGAAGTGCCTGATCGAGCGGCAAGTATATAAGATCCCATGGAACCTTCTCACAACCACTGATGTGGGCTGAAAAAAAAAAAAGCACTACGAGGCACTTACGTTAGCGCATAAGGCGTATAACAGTGAGAGCTTCGGCTTCGTTGCGCAATTGTTTCGCAGAAATGATAGTGAAGGGAACTGCATTTCTTCTTGAAAATCCCGTTGCTGGTAGCCTTATTTGTGCGGCGTGACCGGCATGCAAGTAAATGAGGAGTTGTTGATGTTTGCGTGACGTAAAATTTTCTTACATGCTCATTATGTAGTAGCGACCGACGCTTTGTGGTCGCCAACGTAGATGCTGCCGCTACTTCCTGTAAGCGCTTCTCATGCTGTCGCTGTAGCCTTTTCGGCTTCTCTGCTAGGCGACGCTCGCGCTCCGATAGGCTTCTCAAAGCGCGCGGCCACACTTTGACCAAGGACACCACAGCATCTAGCGGCAGTACCGCAAGTAGCTGTCGCTATAAGACGGCAGCGAAAAGAAAGAAAGAAAGAAAGAAAGAAGTGGACAAAAGACGGCAAGATGTGAAAAGAAGGCACGCAGACCACGAAAAACCAGAGACCACAAGAACCAAGCAACGCCGTTAGAGGGGTTCGGGGCACTAAGATAAGGTGAAGGGGTTTTAAAACAGCGGGGTGTTGAGGGCAGAGGAAGAAAACTCTTAGGCGACCCTCGCAGGATCGTTTGAATGCGTTAGTTCGTAATATGCGAGCTCAACACACTAAGAGGTCGAGAGGCGAAAGTTCGACACAGCCAAGGTTAAGCCACGAAAGTTCCCCATATCCAAGATTAGCACACGATTGTTCGTTATATCCGAGGCTCAGTATATCCAAGGTTAACACACTTAACTTCGCTATATCAGAGGTTAACACACGAAAGGTCGTCATAACCGAGGCGGCGTAGGTAGTTTACTAAATTTGCCAATCGCACTGACAGAGGGCGATCGCCATTTTAGCTTGCACTGGCCCTTCTAATGCTAACGGAGTAACAAGGCCTAACTATCTATTGCTGCACGGGATTAGAGACCCTTGCTTCGTGCACATTCCTAATTTTGCGTGGTTTACAAAAGCTGAGTTACAAAATATCCGCTAAGCGTGCAGAGCTGGACCAGTTGGTTCTGGGTATAATTATGAGACATCATTCCAGCGTACAGAAACACACTGACAAGGAGAGTAGACACCACCCGGCACTACCCGGCGTCCGTGGTGTCTACTCTCTTTGTCCCTGCGTTTCTGTACGCTGGAATGACGTCTCATAAAATATCCGCCGCCGCCGCCTCCTCTCTCTCTCTCTCCCTTCCTTTTCCCTCTTCCTCTTTTCCTCACCGTAGCTGACAATTTCTTCTGGTCGCCCGGTGTCCATACAAAAGAAAGTCGCGCGCCTATACGCGGAAAGGCAGTTCAACAGTGCGCGTATGGCAAAAGGGGGGCTGGGAAGGGGTTGCAGGTTCGGAGGAAACACCCCTCCCTGACACGGCGTCGTGAAATGAAGAACCGCCCCCAGCTTGCTTGCACAGCGCAGCAGGCTGCCAGGAAGTCGAAAACGCATGTGCCCCGAAGCGGTCAGTAACTCATTTTTGAACGCTGGAAACATGTCGGGGTCCGGTGGTGCGGGGGAAAATAAAAATGATAAAATAGGGTGTAAAACAAGCCCGAGGCAAGAAACGCCAGGAAGCCACGGCCCCAACTGGCCGGGAGCGCGCGGTGGTAGCTGAAGGAAGCCGGACAGAAAGTTTCACAACAAATAAACAGCGCGGGGGGAAAAAGCAGGCCACCGGCCAGCATTCAGGAATGGGGGAAAAAGGGCGCGCAGACTTCCGCTGCTCTGGGGAGGGGCGGCTAACGAGCAAACGTGCCGACAAGGAGTGGCCCACGCACCGGCGACTGCCTGTGGCGCCTTTCCAAGAAGCGGCGTCGTCGTTGTTTGGGAAGACGGGGGTAACCTCGCTGAGGCCAGCTGTCCGCCGCCTGCGCCCCACAAACGAGCAGGACGCGATGACATCTGCATCCCACTGACGTAAACGTCGGGAAAGCAAAAGATAAGCTCCGCGGGTCGACGATAGCAGCCAGCGACACCCGTGCAGCACTGCGGCCCCGACGAAAGTGGCCCGGCGCGCCTTGTGCGGCTGGCAGCTTCTTCGCTCGCGGGCAGTGCATCATTCCTGCTGTACACGCGCTTTCCGCCCCCGTCCGATTTTTTTTTTTTCCATCCGAGCCCGGTTTTGCGTGGGCTCTGGTTAGCGTGTTTGGTTTATCGTTTCCGCGGCGGCGGCCATTGTGGGGCTGCCGGGGGAGGGGGCGCAAGAAGCGCCGCCAATGGAGGAGGCCGAGGAGGGTGACCCCCCGTGGAGTCCACTCGCGCTGCGCGGCGTTCCTCGGCCGGAGACGTTCTTCACGGCCGCAGATTTATGGATGTGCCGTCCGAAAATACGGCCGCGGGCCCCCGCCGCGCCGAAGAGGGGGAGAGCGCCGTTGTCCGTCTTGGCGGCCAATGGGCGACGCCGCGCTCTTTGTGCGCACGCGTAGCCCCGCGCACGAGCGGCCATCGCTCATCGGATGCCCTGACAGCGGCGGCCCAGCCTCGGCCTCAGCCGCCGCCACAGCCGAACGCGACAGGTCCTCGGCCGCGCTCATTTCCACTCGGCGCCGCTGGTCCGGCAGCAGCGCGCGCGCTCATGGTTCTATAATGAGCCGCGCTGGTCCACGCGCGCCATCGCGCTGCGTCCGGTCTTGTTCCGTCGGCGGAGCTGATCTGGCCAGTCACTTACGCAATGCGGCTCGGTGCCTGCGCTGGCCGTCCCGTTTCGCCCTCTCGGACCGATAACATCTGGGGAATGTGACGCAACGGATATGCGCCTCTGACCGCACACTCTCTCCGCGCTGTGCACCCTTGCATGTGGCGACGTAATGGATGGGAGAGAGGAAGGGATCAGCACTTGAAGCCCGTATCCCAGTCATTACCTAATTACCTGACTAAAATTTCATGGGGGTAGGGTCGGCGCCGACAATCAAATCAAATTAAAATCACCGGTTACAAAATAGCAAGCTGGATCTCCTGCGCGTTATTTGGTTTTCATTTCCTCCTCCACCCATTAAACTCTCGATAATTGTGGCTATCGTCTCTGACTGATCTGCAGGCCACAGGTATATTTTTAGTGATCTGTTGGCCTTATGCTTCTGTGCGCCCCACCAGTGGTGAGAATATGTATAGAGGAAGAAGGAAAAAAAAAAGAGCGTTTAACTGCATTCTTCATCACAGGACACTATGCCCTGCTGTTCAATTTTTTTTAAATTTGTATGCATGTACCTGTCTTTGTGCAAATGTGCACATCGAATGCGCATTTTTTCTTCCCTCTACCGTTTTTTTCTGCCATTTCCTGTCTTTTTTTTTTTTCCTCTGGCGGATCCCCCTACCCTATCCCTTTTATTCCCGCCGGCCGGACATCAGTCATCCGACAATTGTCCAGCAGTTCCGCGGCCAGCAACCACCTTTTTTTCTTCCTTATTATTTTGAATAACAAGCCGCTATCACCTCTATCATTTATCACTTTATGAATAGATGTAGTACCTTTGAGTACTCGGTAAAACAAAGACGTACGTCTAAATTCAGACTGAGGAAGCAAACGAAGAATTCTAAGTGCTTAAAAAATAATAATAGAAAAGTTCCGTGTGTCCAATGGGTGAGGGCAATACGCAGCGGCATTTTTTTTCTAATTACACAAAAAGAAAACCGAAAGTCAAGGCGCACGAATGTATTACATCGCCGAACCTATAAGCGTTTGCCTTCGCACGTTCATACGCCGAAAGCAGGAAGTTGTGCATTCCGCTGCTTTAGCACTCCACGAGGACGATTTCCGTGCAAACAAAAAGTTTTCAAAACCCGATAACTTTTCCTCGAAACTTACCTCATCACCCGTGAGCGGAGGCAGCTTACTCCCGCGCCTGTCATGAGTTCTCGGAACATTCGAAGGTATACCCTTTCACGGGCAGAGAGGAAGATTTGCGCCTTTGCGCGGTGTAGTTGAGAGCAGGAAGGACTGAAAAAGGCCGCAAGAAAAGTCAGAATAGACTCGACAAGTTCTACAAGCGATAGCGTTTTAAAGGAGATAATCGTTGTCAAGCCTTCATTGCCGGGCATGTAGCTCACGTGGGCGAGATCCCACCTCTCTTCGGCCTAATAAGAAACAAAATTTTTATTTCCCCTTCAACCTGCATGTTTTGCGCACAAAAACACTGTGTCAACGAACCACATGCGGGTCCTTCATTTTCACCTTTTTTTTTCTTTTTCGGGAAAGGGGATAGGGGGTGTTCGCTGGTGCTCTGGTTGCTTTCTGTAGTTTGGTGTTACCTTCTGTCTTCATCATATGTTTTTGTTAACCAATTGAAAAATGGTCGTTTTCTGAAGTTGGGGCAAGAACTCCGTATTTCGTTTTGCCAAATTCTCATCCGCCAAATTTTTTTGCTTTCCTATACCATGCCTCGCCTGCTACAATTTGCTGGTGGCAGATTGCTTTCGAATTTTCATTTAGTTTTCTGTTCTACTGAGAGGATAATTCTATTGGGGGGGGGGGGGGGGGGGGGGGGGTTGGTGATAAAAATCAGGCGCTGATTTAATTCTGAAAAAGGGCACAGATCAGGTTTTTCACGAAACCATTTGTAAATAGGTTTTTGTAAATTGGTTTTTGAGGAAAGGAAATGGCGCAGTAATTAGAACTTTTGCGCGTTAGTTTTGGCAGCCAACTGAACTTATTAGCATTTCACTGCTGGGCACAAATTGCGAAATTTTGTTTATTATTTTCATGAACAATCTGCGAACTAGGGGATGCACAAGAAGGTTTTTACTAGGTCAATTTCTTTTTCCGTTCTTGTACTGACAATTTTATCACGCACAGTCTGGGTAAAACGTTTTGGGCCACTCGGTCTGATTTTGAGCCGCATAACTAGTGGCGCTGTGACGGCAGCCTTAGAGCCCAAGGGGCCCTGAAAGGCTGGGACACCGGGTTCTCCTGACCTTTTTGGAGTTTACAGCTGGTCGGGTGCCTTGAGTGTTCCACGTGAAGTCCTCAGGCACTCGTCAAGCTGTAAACTCCTACAGGGCTGAAAAGCAAGCCCTGCCCGAAGACTTTTGACGTGGGGCGTACATTAGCCCCCACAGAAGCATCATTTCCGCGTCTGTGCTACTCCTGCTCGCCTCCACGGGTACGCTGTGAACTCACTCAGTATCTCAGTGGCCCCTCGAAACTCATAATGTCCACAAGGTGTCGTCGGCGTGGGTGCCACTTCAATAACGCCGTCTATCCTAAAGTGAACTCATATGTTGTGGATAACCAACGTTTAAGCAGGAGTAAAACCCCTCAAAATAAACCGAAAACAACTCGGTAGAATCGACTCAAGATATCAATTTGTTTACATGGGGCGCTGTTTGTGTTTTTCGTTGGCAAACCGAATTTCCTTTGTGGGAAGAAATCAGGATTAATGCGTTTGATACGAAACATTCTCAAGGTTCAGGAACGAAGGAAATTCTAAATTATTCGAATACGAAGGACCCTACGCATACTGCGTATCTTTGGCATTGAGAACAAAACGCGGACACCCGGCATAATGATGCCTTTTTCTCGAAGTAGACGAAGGTGCGAAATCGAATGTCTTCTTTTCGATTTATTAACGCGGTGGCATTAAGGGTCCCGTTCAGCGGAAACTCTTACGCCGTCGTCGTCGGCGGCGGCACGAGTGAAAAATCCCCAGATAAGCAACCTATAGGTTGCAAGTGCGTTACCTAGGTCACGTAACATTGTGACGCCGTCACAACCTGCCCATCGGATTGTGAGCAACCTGCCCACCGTGGCACGTGGCAGTTAAAACAATGACTGGTCGCGAAAGGTTGCTCAGGAAGAGCAACCCGGGTCTCACATGGCCCACCGGTGGCAGCACCTGCCATCGCAGGGCAGTGGCACATCGCTTAGTCGTTGCACCACTGTGCCAGGAGTGGTATGAGGATTCCCACCGATCTATGAATGTTAAGTAGAGAATGACCAATTGCGCATACATGGGCACTAACCCATTAACGCTGCCGCGGCATACTCTTAAGGCGGATCTTAATCGGGTGTCCCAGCCCTCCAGTTGTTATTTTTGCTTTCCAAGGCTAGGAAGGGCGTCGTAGTGGAGGGGGCACGATTTACTTCCCCCTTAGCGGGGCCCTCTAACGCGCACTGAAATCTCGGTGCACAGACGTTCTGGCACTCCTCACCGATCGAAATACGGCATATATGCTTCCAGGTCGTCGCCTCGTGCCGAGCAGCAGAATGCCGCAGACCCCGAGACGGGTAGGAGGATGGCCGAGTGCGACGCCGGAGTGTTCGTCCCGGCGCGCGAACAGCAGCAGCCTGACACGCGACTCCGGGTCACGAATGCCGCCCCGCTGCCGCGACAAGAGAAGGCTCACGCGCTCCGCAGCTGGCTCTCATTCATACGGCGCCAAGAGTGCGCAACAACTTGTTCTCGCCTTCGACAGCTCCGTTTGAGACACGCAACAGCTGAAGGCCGCGCGGCGAATGAGACGAAGCAAACGGGAGCCGCCTCGGCTAGGTTTCATAGCCGGCGGGAGGTGATGGCGATGCGCGCTGCCCGACGCGGTGCCCCGAAGGAGAGGGCGCACGCGCCGAGCACGCGGCATGCTGTCCCAGCTTCCGATGAGACGGGCGACCGACAGGCAGAACCCGTCCAGTTGTGCTTAGAGTGTGTGCGCATGCGCGCGGGCGAGCACACACGCAGTGCGTTAATAAATGTGAGCAAACCCGCCAGTTATGCAACTGAATTCGTGGTCATCAACATTCCGCAGGGAAATATGGATCCTGGACTCGAAAGTGTGCCAAAAAATGTGTCGTGATTTCTTCCCGCGAAAACGGCTGCATTGACAACGCGCCTTTTCACTTTATACAAACTTTTTAAAGCCAACACTATAAACGAAATGGCGATTAAGAGCCCGTTGCTCATCCTTGGCTGCCCCGATCAACGGCGTCTGCGCTCTTTGGAAGGCGACGAAGCACGATCAGGCTAATCATATTTGCCGAGCACCCCAGTAAATTATAGACGAATAGATCAGAGCTTGAATGACGGCAAAAGCGGCAGTAAGCTTCTGCTGCTTGGATATATCGTAAAATAGAACGTTACAAGGGGAAAACCCATGCGTAAATGATTTCTGAGCAAGCGATTTCATTTAATATTATCCGTAACAATAAACACGACTGCTGCAGTGTGCCCTGGTACTCAGTTTGGAATGTCAGCCATTTTGTGGTCAATCTAACCAACCTATGCACAACTGTGTCCATTCTCTAAATTCAGCCTCACCGAAGCGAACGTATACCAATAATATGATGTTTTAAGCAATGGAGTGTTACACTGAACCAGGAAAGCATGTTAATCAAGTTAGCACGTATGCTCAACGGATGATAAACACAACAGGAAAGAAAGTGAAACCTGTCGCCCCATGGTTATTTCGATAGATTAAGAGAAGCCGGTTCCAAACACTGCATCACGAAGTGTTGGGAATCGCTTTTGCTTTATGATTTGATGCTTCAACACTTTCACACTCTTGCCTTTTCCGTACAAGAACCGTGGTGTTCATGCTGCACATGTACGGCGTTAGCGTACCCTTGCTCTGCTTCTCCTCATGCGCACCACCTCATAAAGCTAATTCCCTCACTGACAGTAATTTCATCCACATTTACGACTGCATGGCTACGAAAATATAGGCTAGTCCCTTCAGTGATTTAAAGCCATGTCATGGCAAGGAACAAGAAGTGTATGAGGCGACTGGCGCAGTCTGAGCGTATGGCCTCAGAGGCGAAGTTCAACGTAACCGATTCGCTCATAACATCGTCAGATGTGACCGGAGATGTCACTATTTGCGAAACGAAAGCCAGATATGGTAGGACGAACCTAAATAGGTGTTATCAGGCAGAAGAGTATTCAGGACGCGGGTCTGACGATTTTGGCATATATAATTGAGATATGAGCCAACAGTCGCCTGACTTCTCTAGCATATGTGAGAGAAATGAAGACTAAATTTCACATCCACAGTTATGGTCTGAAACTTCTGGCCGATAAGAAAGCTTCGCACTTTCGTTGTCGTTCATGTGTCCTAATAACTTTTGTCCCTGGTAGTAGATATAATTTCGGCTTTGGTCGTCACATTTACAGCAGTTGTAGCACCGATAAGAGAGCTTAACACCCCCCCCCCCCCCCCCCCTCTCTTTCTCTTCCAGTCAGATGCGCTTACTGGGGATCTTCCAGCCGCAGTACAGCACGAAGTATGACTTTCACGACCCATCGGTTGTCCACTACGTCGCGTTCATATAAAGATCACGGACACCACTGCGTAGTACACGATACTTTGTAGCGTATGCCTCATCTCCAAACATCGACGGAGTTTCGCCTCACTATAGGAGTGAAAACTCAGCGCTAGCGGAAGCCCGAGCGATCTAATGACGCACTGCGTATCACACACACATACACAAGACGAACCGTGATGTAGTGGTAATAGCGTTCGTCTCTCCGAAGTGTGCACGCGGAGAGAGAAGTGGGGAGGGGGGGGAGAGAGGAAAGCGAAGGCCTCTTCCGCCGCCCCCTAATGTGCAAACAGGGCGAATCACGCGACAAGCCAAGCCGGCTGCCGCTTATTGCATCCCGACTTCTTCCGCGACGCCCACTGGCCGAGCAGCAACGCGTGTTTCGCGCCGCTAAATATTTGCGCAGCGAGCTGCAGCTCCGCGCGCAAAACAACGTCCCGCCGCTGCACAGCTCGCATATTGACTTCCCGCGCCCCCGTGCATATTGCGCCCTCGGGAGCGAGCGAGAAATTACGGCCTTGCGTTTAATTACGGACCCGTCGGATGCAGCTCGGCGCCAGCCGCGCACGTATGCGGGCGCAGCACTGCGCCCAGGAGCTGTCAATAAATGAGGCGGCATTTATACTAATGCACGCAGCGCTCTTCCTCTCTTTATGAGCACCCTTTTCTATTACGACGCTGAGAAGTACGCAAGTTGAACGCGGTATTATATTACTATACATGTCTACATCGGGGGTGGTTCGCTTTGTATATACATCGCGCTCACAATAAACGGATAAAGGCACGTTTTTCGTCGACGATGATTGTAGCTGACAACCAGGCCAGTATGCTGTTCTAAGAGAGACTGCATCAGTCCTCTGAGCCACTAGAAAGCGTAATCGAAGTAAGACCGGCCAGCGCCGAACAGATGTCAGAATTCAACGGGAAATGCTACTATAGGGCGTACTGCCACACGGCGTGGCGTCCGTATGGCATGCGACAAAGTTGTGTCGCATTTTGCCAATGTCGCGAGCACACGACGTGGCGCCAGGACGAGGTCTGCGTCATAAGACTGCACGCTTGCAGTTGGGGCATGACCTAGTGGCGCACGGCGTAGGACGTGTACATTCGAGATGAAGCGCTCTGTATAGCACGCCCAGATTTGAGCTCCGTACAAGCAGAAAAACTCGCGTTTCCTCTTACTCCTGGAAGTCCACTGCCTATTAGGTGAGTAGAGAAAAAAAAATTGGTTGTGGTTTAGCTCTGGTTAACCCTAGTTGAAATGCGAAAGCTTCGTTTCCGCGGCACGTCGTCTACGCAGCGTCTCATTCCGACGCTCTCTAGAACTCAAACCGGTCTCTTCCGCAGTTGAAGAGTCATTCCGGGACGTGGCACGACTTCTTCTAGCCGCATCTTTGTTACGACGCTTCTCGAGTCGTGCGGCACGTTCTTCTGGCGTCTCTTGAGCGCGTTGTCTCTTCCGCGCTTCGTTCTGTCGCTGTTGCATCTCTTTCGCGCTCTCCATAACGACTACAATACACTGAGGCGAAGCGCATATATATATACCCCGCGAGGGGACACCGCCTCTCCCTCTACCCCAGGGGAGCACGTCTGGTGGATCGAGCGGCGACGGCAGCGGCGTCGATGGCGGCGCCATCTGTTGGAGCGCGGCTGCGGCGTTGCTAGGCAACGGCTGCTCAAGGTCATTCGCGGGCCACGGCATACGGCATACGGCTGAAGTGCGCGACGAGCCGAAATGGTTCGCTGGATGGCGTAGTAAAGCTTACGCTTTAAAAATTACTAGATTGTGCCCACAGTTGACGCTACTTAAGAGACGTATGTACGCACAAGGTTACAAGAAAAGCGTACACAAAATAATACCTAAGTTGATGGCCGTTGTCTACACACAGCGCGCATTTAAATCGCTTTAGCATGTTTTTTTCTTAATTTAGCTTCAGTCTTCTGCGCGCCAGTGCATATTATTTTCTAAATCATAACGTAGCTTTTTTGAAATACCTGCGAAGTACGGAGGGACGTTCAGTTAATTATCGCGTGTCAGATCAACGACGGTTGCTGACGAGGGTGGCCGAAGAAAGACGAAAAGAAATGCAGTATATAAACTGTTCGCGTTCAAATGTGTGCTAGTGTGTATTCGAACGCATTCTTTCGAGACCCATTTCCGAAGGCATGCGCGAGAGTGATGAGAAGCGTACGTCACCACCGGCGCACCCGGCTGCTAACTCCAGTGCAGGAGATCCTTACATCTGCTGCTGCTATTTATGCTCCGGCTGTACGAAGCTTGCGACCATTTCAGCATGCAAATGTCAAGTCCTTTACAGCCTTCTTTACAGCCTTACACGAAGCTGGCGCAACAACCATTCGTCAATTAATTAATGTTTGACCACTGCTCTATCCATCGCCTCTCACTGGTTGGTGCCTGCTTCCACTGAGGCCCTTCCATTAAACCACGAAACAACGTTGTTCTCGGCGTGAAACGGCGGCAAAAATTCAGAAGGCGAAGCAAGATAGATGATTAAGAATGGCCCGGGACGTAGTTAACCATTCTGCACGTTACGTGACTCAACGAGCAGCCCTCCTCCAGGGAACAAGACAGCCTTAAATGCGATAAGCTGCCGCGACGTCTTTCCGAGGGGCCCGCTCCACCGCGCTCGGATTGCACTTGCCGCTCCATCAGCGGGACCGAGTGGCGAATACCGGGGGACCCCAAGTAATAAGTACAAAGGAGCCCACGTCGCGCATCGCTCCTGCTCCGTCAGCCAGAAGTGGCAGGTGCCCCGAGGGCGTGAAATTTGCATAATCATAAAACAATGCGAGGCAGCGCAGCCCCCGGAGCAGAAGGCTGCATTCGGCGCACGTGAGCGGGCGTCGCAGACGGAACGTCCTCGCGGAATTACTCGCAGTGCCCCGGCGAACAAGGAGCCTGAATAATAAAGCGAAGGAAATATTGTAACACGGGGGGCACGGCAGCGACCCGCGGAGTTGCCAGTTCCAGCCACCGGCGGGGGCTAAGCGAGGAAGCCGCCTCGGCTCCTCGGGCCGCCGTGCACGCGCCCCTAGCTCGAGGGAGTGGACGCACGGAGCGCGCCGCGCAATCAATTATGCAAATGCAGCCAATGTTGACACGTGACGCGGTGGCAGGCAGGGGCCAAACGCCGTTCCCGCTTCACTGCGCATGCGTCGTGGGAGCTAGGCGACGCGACCCCTCTCCGCTTCGATGTGTTTGTACTGCTCTTATACGATGGATATTCCTTCTGGTATGCAGTCCCCGGCACCGCACAGCCGTCTCCCTTCAAACGATCTGCGCTCGCCCTCCTCCCTTGTGTCTCTGCGCTCCTAGCTGCGAGGGTCTTATTCTCCGTAGGGGGGTCTCAAGCGGCCTCGGTACCGTTTCCTGACGGCGGACTGCGTGCTCCCTGCCCGCGTGTATTTGTAAACGTCCGACTCGGCGTGGTCGCCGAAATAACCCCTGTACTGGCGCAGATGCGGCACAGCTATACGAAGCAGCTGCACGACGCTGTCTTCGTTTCTCCCCTGAGAAGCAAGCACTGCGCGCCCTTAGATGACAGAGCAGGCGTCCCGAAATTGCTGCGACGAAATTCGCCAGACTTGCGCTCCTCCCCAGCAGACGAAACGCAATATAGAGGCGTCTCCGCTTTCTGTTCAAGTCTGTATTAACATGCATGCCGTATTTCTTTTTCACTCTTCGTCTGCGCAGCTTTCCGTTCCTTGATTTATGTGTTCATGCAATTCCCGCAATGCGCAAAGTGCACTGCCGTTTCTCTAGGCAGGTTTCAAGGCGCCTGGGATCTGTATTCGCACCGCGTAACGCGGCAGCTTCTGTACACCTTTTTTATTTTCTCTCTCTACGCGCCTAGCTGTGAACACGCGAGATGAAGCGAGCGTTAGATAGGCCATAAATTTTACAGGAAGTAACGCGTGAGAAGACATAAGCAGGCACTTTACTGCTCTTAATTGCCCATTGTTCATGTATAATCCTTGAGTTCACACTGACATGAAAGGCTGAGGAAACCTTTGGTTACTAATATTGTCGAACTAAGTCCGCCCCCCCCCCCCTAAAAAAAAAACGCACCCGAGAATCGTCACCGCGCCCAGCACACAGGCGATAGGCGAACACGTCGTCCCGTTATTGTGTGGCGCATTCCCAGGCATACATTGAAGAAGGATACTGTTTGCCTCCACCATTCTCCACACCAAAAAGAAAATCTGAGCGCTGATGGAATAGAATAACCAGGCCTGGGGTGCAGCCTGAACCGGGCGGCCAGAACCGACAACGGAACCTCGCACCACAACAGCATTGGTCCACCCTAGCGTGTAGTACTTGGCCAGCATCTCCTATGCGAATACTCCAACTGACCCCCGGCCCTCAGTCCCCAGTGGCTGCTGAGAAACTGACCACCGTGCAGGTCAAACCTGTGACGCAGCGGGGGATGATAAAAATGCTTCGATCCGGACAGGCTGCTGTTGGAAATTGAACCTTGAAACGTTTAACGCTGCAGCCTTATCACATGAGGCTAGCTTAAAGGTCCTGTTCAAGGAAAAACCGGTGTTAAATGGGATGTCATAGGGCTTAGTGAGGTTAGCAGGACTGATGAAACATATACAGTGTTGAATGGTGGGCACATGTTATCCTATCGATGTTGCCGGACCAGCGTGAACTAGGTGCAGGATTCCCGGTTAATAAGGATATAGCTGGCAACATAGAAAAATTGTTCAGTTAACGAGAGGGTAGCAGTTGTCGTATTAAGCTTAATAAGAGGTACAAGTTGAAGGTTGTACAGGCCTACAGACCTACATTCAGTCACGATGACGAGGTGGCTGAAAGGTTGTATGAAGACACGGAATTGGCAGTGAGTAACGCAAAAATGCAATACGCGCGTGCTGATGGGCGACTTCAATGCCAAGGTATAGCAAGAAACAGGCAGGCGACCAGGCTGAAGTGGACTATGGCATATGCTCCAGGAATAGCAGAAAGGAGCTACTTGCAGAATTCGCCGTGCAAAGTAGCTTTTCATATGCATACATACCTTCTTCCGCAAACTGGAGAACCCGAACTGGACATGGAAGCTAGAGCTCGAACGGTGAGACAAAAATGAAATAATTCTGCGCCCAACCCGTCATCGTGCACGACGTGGAAGTCCAATAGCCAAAGTCAGGTGTAGTGGCTATAGGATGGCGAGGCCTCGAATCAGCCTAGATTTGAATGCAGAGAGGATGAAACTAGTTCGGAAGAAGCAGGTAAACGAGACAGAAGTTACAGGGAAAGTGGAGAGGTGGAAGCGCCGGTAGAGTGAAAGTAGAGAACACATATTCCATTTTTACAGAGGACAACAACCTTGGTTATCAAGCGATTAGTGATAATCTCACAAATATATTTGCAGAGTGCGCAATGGAAATAGCGGGTAGAGTACAGCTAGACACGGTACTGGCAAACCTCCTAAGGAGACGGAAGAGAGGATTACGAAGCGCCAAAGTATGAAAGTCTTGACCCCATAAATAGAACTGGCAAAACTGACAAAGCTAATCAATAAGCGTAAGGCAAACAAAATAACGACATATAGCACGGAGATAATCGAGCGGGTTCTAAAAAAGGGGGTAGCTTATAAGCGTTCAAGAGGAAATCAGGCATGCGCAAAAATGACATGTACGCCCTAAGAGTAATGTCATTACTCATATGGATAGGATAGAAAATATCCGTAAAATTCTACGCAGGTCTTTACCATACCACAAATAATAAAGATGCTAATGACGAAGCTTCTCTCTAAGAAAAACCGGCCCAGATGGGGAGCAAAGACAACTTTAGTCCTGAAAACCACCCCGTTAGTCCGTAAATTTGCACACGGCACTCTTCTTGCCACAAATGCGCGCCGTGCGCAAACTCAACGGACTAACTGCTGAGAAAGAGACTAACGGGGGACGAACCGCAGCATAGCAGCACGCGGAAATCGCGCGAGTAGATCTCGACTCCAATGGTACTTGATTTTTGAAGCGCAGGATGTCGTCTAAGGCCAGTGAGAGCACCGCCGCTGCCCGTGACGAGGCGGATAGACTCTTGCGTGAGAAAAAGGCTTCGTGCAACAGAAACGGCCGGCAGCTGTGCGACTGCATAAACAAGTACTACGAGCGTCAATACGTGTCGAATGTGAGTTGCAAAGGTTAGAATTAAGCAAGCACACCTAGATTCATATCGTCGCAGTTTGTTTACGAGCTTATGTGATGCTGTCTAACGGCCGCACTTAGCGAAACTGTGAGTGGCAAGTAGTCAATTCTTTGTCGCCGCTCTCCGCCAGTAACAAAAAACGAAGTGGACCACGGCCTTCTGTATTTGTTTTCAACAGGCTGTAATGTGCAGCTGCAAGTTGTCAGAAATAAGACCACCTTATCCGCAGAAAAAAACAAAAAAAAAACGAAGAGGAAACAACTGTTGTGGTTGTGAAGTGCCGGTCGTAATGTATGCACAGTGCAGCGCTTCTTTATTGGTCAAAAACGCGATTTAGACCGCTGTGCGTATGTAATAAGGCTGACCGCAATTTGTTGCAAAAAAATATGACAGCAAAATCACCATACTTTGCTCTAGCAGCTGTACGTTTGATAAAAATGTGGGCTGTAAAGTCAGACATGTAATGTAGGTGCTTCGCATATAATGCTTTTGTTTTCTCCTTCAGACCGTCTACTGAGGTGGCCTACACTCTCAACCATCAAGAGCGGACATGCGTTTTACTCACGTGAGAAAATCAAAACTGTTTCAAGGAACACAACTCTCCCATCAATTCGGTAACTTCATCTCCAAAACATAGCTCCTTGTACACTCCACGCAGCTTAAATATGTTTTCTTTGAAGTAATCTCGGACAGACCGCGCATCTTCATCGCAGTGTCGTACAGCCATCCTGCTTCGCCAAAGGCTGTGCAGGCCAAGAAGGAAAATTACATCGTATTTATAAAGATCCGTCTCAACGTCCAGGAATCGTATCCCATACGGCGTCAAGGATAAGTCTTTCTTTACTGTACGCTGGAGCACGTCCCAAAAGAGCAGCGCATCCCAGCAATCAATAAAGACGTGTTCTATTGACTCTAGTTTGTGATATAACAAGCAGTCAGCACCCCACGGTAAAAACAATCCCTTCTCCTCCATCCATGTTTTAACCGGCAACGTACCAGTGTGCAGCTTGAAGAAAAACGTCTTCACACCCGCTGGCACCACCATTTCCCTTACTCTTTTTAAAACATTTCCTCATTGGCCTCCACTATACAGAGATCGATATATTGGCTCGGGGAAGACACAGTCAAGCAAATCTTTTAGCAATTTCTTACGCGTGACATTCGAAAGGTATTCCAAATTGAACCGAGCATTTAGAAACCGGAAAGCAAAGATCACTTCTTTAAAAAATCTACTTACACTGTATCGCATCCCGTGTACAGTGGAAATAACATAGTTTGGCAAAGCCGAAGAAAGCCTCACTTGAATAAAAGTCCGCAGGCAAGGGTCGCGTTGATCTCGAAGAAACATAAATCTTGACACTACCTGCCTCAGGTACAAGTATGGCAAGGAAAGATCCCCTTTTCTCAAACGCAGAAATAAATCATCCTGTTTAGTCCTCTCCCATGAGGACTGCCAAACAAAAACTGCGAAGAGACGATGAAACTTTTGAATGCTAAGTCGAGAGCACGAAAGGACCTGCAGCAAATAGCACACTTTTGAAACCAGGTATACACTGCATATGTTTGCGCGCGAATATAGACAGCTTCTTTCCCGACCATTTCTGTGTACGCGTGGACAGTTCCTGAGTTTTCTCCTTCCAAAAATCATCGTTATCTCGATGCTTGTCAAGAGGAACACCTAGGTATTTGGAATGGACATGTGAACATTTTACACTTGCACGAAGCAAAGGCGCTGATGTCCAGTTCCCATGCTAAAGGCCCGCACATTTGTCCAGATTAACAACGCTATTGGTTACATCACAAAACCTGCGAACAACCGACATCGTATGTTCTATGCTGCTGTGGTCGCTACAAAAAATTGCCACATCATAAGCCAGCACTTTAAATTCACATGCTTCTAGTTCAAAACCACGAATAGAGCTGTTGTTTATTACATTCCGGCAAAGTGGCTCTAGGTACAGAGCGAAAAGTAGCGGTGACAATGGGCAGCCTTGCCGTACGGATGCTCCATGGCAATTCGGTCTGTGAGTTCTCGGTTAACAACCAGATTGCAGCGCAGAACATATTTGTGATCTGATGTAAACTGTCAAAACAGGCAATAAAGACAAAAAAAAGTCTACTGAGGTGGCCTATTTATACACACACGGTTCCCAATTCAGAGTTTGTGGGTTCGAGTCCTGGTGTTTTGATGAGCGTTTGATTCTGTTTCCTTTATTGTTATTGTGTGTGTTAAGTGCCGTCGAAAACTATCCCGCTCTAAATTACGCTGGAAATCACGCTTCGTTTGCATTTTTTCTTTAAATGGCTGCTCCCAGGGACTAACTGTTGCACCCCTTTCCAAGGGAACCAACAGCTGACACTATGCAGTTGGCCCCGAAAAGGACGAATAGTAGTGGCAGGTCAGTTAGTCCCGAGAAAGTCTAACCTCTCGCCTAGTCTCCTTTTTCTTAGATTGTAGTGGTGAGGAGGAATAATCCATATTCACACCATCAATCAGGTGATAGAGAAATTTGAGGAATGTAAGTCGAACCCACTTATAACGAACCTGACGGTCGCACGGATTGCGTTCGTTGTATCCGAGGTTCGTAGTAAGTGGGTTCCTAATTTTACGGCAAGAACTACGAAGCTCAACGAAACTGGCGTTTATTTCTCGCAGTTCGTTATGCACGTCGGCTTCTTCATAGGCGACCTGTCACGGCGCTTTCCAAGCCTTCAGGAGCGGTTATACTTAATGTTCCTCGCCCAACAATTAAGCTGCTTTAAGAGCAGGATATAACTAATCGCGGTTAAAGCGTTCACGGCAAGCAGTGGCAAGTCAGCCTCCTCGTCCTCGTCATGAGATTCTGGGCAGTCGGGCAGCGCTCGTGCTTCGCGTACAAAGGCTTCTTGGGTTTATGACTTTGCGGTGCCCGCGTCATAATCCGCACGAATGAAGTCATCTCAGTCGAAGTCATGTACGGCCAGTTGAGCATCCGCAACGCGTTGCTACAAATACACATGCGCCTAGTTACGCGGTTGTTCAACAGTGTACTCAATCGTTCCTTGGCCCATAAAGCATGCTTTACGTAAGCAATTCCTGATTCACTCCGCGACCACTCCCATCCACGTGGCCTCAATCATGTCCACAGCAGCGAACAAGGATATCCGAACCGAAATATCGCCACCTGCTGTGTGAATTGTCACCAGCATGAGTTAGCTAGGTGATGCCACGATGATAGGACATCTTGAGCGCGTGAATGAAGCCCATGTCCGGTGGCTGGATTTGGCACTTGCAATTTGGTGGCGAGAAGAACGTTGTCACCACAGAAAGATAAGGCGTTGCAAAGTTATCAAATTTATCGTGGTGCGTTGCAAAGCTATCAAGCACGAGTTGGAGCTCGTATGGTCGCACTCAACAAGCCACTCGGCGAGCAAATCGTGCGCAATACCCCTCGCGCCATTGCAACTTACGCCTGGTTGCACGCTCGTCGCATAAAAACAAAGTCACACTTAACCAGGCCTTTGTGTTCGGCCTGTAGTGTATGAAAACGTAGCTCCTGAAGCATCGCAGTGCGCGAGACTTGCCAATGACAAAGGGTCGCCGCCAGTAGCTGCCTTCCCTCCTGGTGCACAGTAGGATGCTAACGCGAAAGCTTGCCCGGTCTAATCCACCAGTGCAGGTGTCGCCTTTCAACGCATGAGTTTTCGACGGCAGCATTTGGTGAAACTGTGCCGTTTTGTCAGCAATCCCTCGCCTTTTTTTCTTCCCTTTTTGGGTTTCCGCATTCTTTCCATGCGAGGGCGTCATGGGCGCCCGGAGGCCCAGAGGCGCGCTTCCATCTCCGCCCCTACCGGAAGCGAGTTTTCTGACTCTGGGGCCGAGAGTTTACGTCGCCTCCTTGTTCGTTCCAACCGGGTTACGCCGCCACGGTTGTTCATTGTATAGGAGATGCAGTCCCACTGCCCTAATGGATATTTTTAGGGTAGCACCGCACTCGTTCGTAATGCGCGAGCGTTAATTATAACTGCGGCTGTTTTAATTGGGCTCGACTATATAGCCTTGGTAGATTACGAGAACGCATTTGACACAGACGAAATCTCAGCAATCATGCAGGCGTTGCGTAACCAGCATGTCGAAGAGACCTATGTAAATGTACTGGACAATATCTACAGCAGTTGCACAGCGACGATAGTATTCAACAGGGAAAGTGATAAAATCACCATATTGAAGGCTGTCAGGCGAGGGGAGACGACCTCTTCTTTCCTATTCACGGCATTTTACAGGAGGTATTCAGAGAAATGGATTGTGAAAAGCTGGGGATAAAGTTTACAGAGAAAGTCATAGTAATCTCCGATTTGCTGATGACATTGCCTTGCTGAGTAACTCAGGGGACGAATTGCAAAGCATTATCGAGTACTTAGATATGCAACGCAGAACGGTGCTTCTAAAAATTAATCTTAAGAAATCTAAATTAATGGTCAAAAGTTTTGAAAGGGGACCGCCGTTCACGACAAGCAGCAAAATAACTTAGGGCAGATATAGTGACTGCAGATCTGGACCATAAACTAGAAAATATGAATGGGACGGAGTGCATCTGGCAGGTGCTCTCAGGTCATGTATGCCAATTTACCAGTCTCCCTCAAAATTATAGTATATAACAGTAGTATCTTATCGGTACTAAGCTATGGAGCAGGACATGGAGCCTAACGAAAAAGGGTGACTTTATATTCAGAACAGCGCAACGATGTATGCAAGCGAAAATGATCGGTATAACGTTAACGTGCAGGAAGAGAACATAGCGGGTCAGGCAACAAACGCGGATTAACGGTATCTTCCCTTACAAAAAGTTCTTTAGACAGTCTATAGATTATCAATAGACTTCTGTCTATAAAGACTATAGACTCGACACACAAATCCTAAAGAACAGTCTATAGGCAATGCAAATCCTATAGGCAATCTACTGATTTATGACAATGCACTGTTAGTAGACTTAATTTTGCCTTTAGACATTCTATAGGCTATAACTAGACAAAAAGAAATATCTATAGGAAGGCAACAGAGGCTATAAGAAGTCTACAGACTGCCTATAGACCATTTTTGTAAGGGCTAGTCAAAATTAAGAAGAAATGGGCTTGGGCAGGGTATGTAATGAGAAGGCAAAACAAGCGATGGTTCTTAAAGGTAACGGAGAGGATTGCAGGCGAAGGCAAACGTAGGAGGGGGCGGTAGAGAGTCAGGTGGGCGGGTGAGTTTAGGAAGTTTGCGGGGATAAGGTGCAGCTCAGTTGGAACAGGACAGGGTTCATTGGAGGGATATGGGAGAGGCATTTTTCATGCAGTGCAGTTAGGTTGATGATGATGCGGATGACTGTACTGTGTGTTTGTTTGTCAGAAACCTGCCCACTGGGTTGCGGCCAAACTGCCCAGGTGTGTATACATCCCTGACAAAAATTGATATTGAATTTTTGATATCATTATGATACAATCGTGGTGACTCATCAGAAATTAATCACAAAGTCCACATATGCTGTGTTTTTGCATCGAACAGACATTATAAATTCTTAATGAATTTTGGTGGTAACTTTTCTGTACCAGACTGACATCACAAATTCTTGATGAATTTTCGCATAAACTCTTTGGGACAGACTGGAATCATAAAGTCTTGTGTTTTTGTATCAACTCTGCTGAAGGAAAAAAAGTTTTTTTTTTTCTGATGCATGAAGACATCAGAGCAGTACCGTTTTAGAGCGCCGCCTTAGACACTTCTTTTTAATTCTCATCAAGCAATGCTGCATGTCAACTAACAGAACTTTGCAGTTAAATCTGTTCATCTGTACCTGCCGGGGGTTGCGTATATGACACCAAAATTGTGTTTTAAAAAACTATTATTGAAAGCTCTCCACTAACACTTGTTAAAGGACGCCTTGAGCCCGGGCTATGAATTAGTACAGTTCAGGTGAGTGTATCGGTGTGGCATGCCCTTCCATAGATTGGAATTCCCTTATCTCGACTTGGTGGTTACTTGCTCCTTTAGAGAGTCGAGGGATGCCGTTTGCAGCAATGATTGACGGATTCTAGTCCTTGATTGTTCTACGTTTCAACGAAAGCAGCATACAAAATAGTTTAGTGGATGTTAACATTAGGTGTAAAAAGAGCACCCCTGCCGCGGTTTCTTTATGATGTCAAGGAGCTGTTAGGAAAGACGGTATGCGCGACATTTCTTTTTTTTTTTTGCATTAACGCTCGTTTGATTGGGTCATAAACCATTCAGAAATGCATCATGAATTGAACATGTATGTAGAAGAAATTAATGAGAACCTCAACAGGAAAAAAACACATCACGTCGTAATCAGAAACTCAGTGGCCAATATTAATTATCAGTGCATCAGAAACTCAGCTCGGAAGTCTGGTATATACATGATGTCTGAAATCACTGACTTTTTATCACAAACTTATTACAAATTTTTGTCACACACACACACACACACACACACACACACACACACACACACACACACACACACACACACACACACACACACACACACACACACACACACACACACACACACACACACACACACACACACACACACACACGCACACGCGCACGCGCACACACACACACACACACACACACACACACACACACACACACACACACACACACACACACACACACACTGCCCACCGGGGCAGGTGACAGTTCAATGAATAGTTGGTAGCGACAAGTTGCTCGGGAAGTGAAACCTGGGTGCAATCGGGAAGCACCTGCCATTGCAGGACAGTGCCGCATCAGTTAAGCACTGCACCACTACGCCAGGAGTGGTATGACTCCCAGGGATCTGTCAATGTAGAGAATGGTTAGCATTAACCCAATGTCGCTATCCGAACACTGGAACCGAAGCAAAAACCGAAATGCTAGCGCCCCTAATTTGCAATTCTCTATCTATGCAAACTCGACCGTCATTTTTTTATTGCAATTATTTCTTTTTGGAAAAGGCTGTCCTAGCAGGTGACCAAGCGAGGTCACAATGAAGTTAATTAAAAGTTTAGTCTACCGGGGCGCTTTTTTTTCTTTAGTATATGGCTTCCTTTAAGACGGAAATTCGCGTCACTTTAGGTTTAATTTTCAGCGTGATTTCGTTAAGATGACCGACTGAGGTCGCCGAGAACAGAATCTAAAAGCATTTCATATGCTTTAAACACAGGAAAGAGCATTAAATCCTCAATATAATGGAGCGTGTTTCTCTTTCAGAGCAGCACAACGGACGCTTGGCTACCTCGCGGCCTCACAATATACATGATAGGGTAAATGTGGTCAGAGTTCCCGTGTGCTGCACAGCATATGCTGCGACACTTCAGAGCTGTGGCAAATTGAAGTCTTGACTCAACGGCCTCTGAGGTCAATATTTCTTCGTATACAAAGTCGCCATATATGGCGACTTCGGAGAAGGATGAACACTGGATGGCAGGTGGAACGCGAGTTAGGTGAAGTTATAGTCAGCAGTATAAAACAGTAGTGTGGAGATTTCTAAGCTCTTGATCTTCTGGGCAGGATTCCACAGTGTTCAAAAGGAATACACTGCAGCAGGAAGCCATTCCGCGTTGCAAAAGGAAGGGAGGAAATAATACGTACGTAATATCGCTCTCTGGTTTAAAGCTGCGTTCAGTAAACAGAAAGCCGCTAGTTTAAGCGCCCGCCTTACTAGTCGTTATTTGTCTATTTGTTATCTGAAATAATAGTGCTCCTAGCTTCCGATTAAATGCTTTCAGCTAAATAAGCAGTCCCCAAGCTACCACGACCTGTCGCTTTATCATGAAAATCCATGACGCGGCTGTCATGAGCAGCATAGCAAGTTGAAAACAGCCAAACTTGCTTCCCCTGTCTTAATGCGCTTTGTATCAGGCGTTCTGATGTGTAGTATGCAAGCTCGATCCACCGATACGAAAGTACTAGCGGGTCTGAGCCAAAGAGGGATCGCGCCCTCATTCCGATGAAGGCGAAAGCAGCACTCTCCAAAGCAACGCACGAAAACCGGCCTTGGTCGAGCCCAATAAACAAAGCCGCCGATACGCGGTGCTGACTTTCTCCAACCACCACCCTGGCTCAATGGCTTGTGCGTCACGTTGCCGATTCCAAGGTAGCGGGACCAAATCCCGGCTGTGGAGCCTGCATTTTGATAGAAATAAATAAAAAAAAAACACCCGGGCTTACGTTAAGGAGCCCGAAATGATCGAAGTTAACTCCGAGCCCTTCACTACGGCGTCCCTCATAGCCCACGACTGCAGCCTCGGGACGTTAAACCCCGCGCACCTATACCTGCGACATTCTACCCCATCGGTAGCTGCCCTTCGGCTTCCTTCGTCAGTGCCGCCCCAGAGGCTCCGGCGAGTGCTCCGAAAGGCTCTCGCGATAATCGGGCCACAGAGATGAAAGTGCGATGCGCGTCCGAGACTGCAGCCGCCGTCACATCGGCCGCAAGTGGCCGCGGGGACTGCAGCGCGCGAAGGCCGACCGAGGCGGCGGCGGCCATCTTCGCGGGGCACGCCGCGCGGCGGCCGTGGCAGTTCATCAGGCGAGCACGTGCGTGTATTTTCTGGCCGGCCGAGACTCGCCCATCGAGGGAACCGCCCCCTCCCGGGCGCATTCAACAATTATGAGCGTGCACGCCGTGCACGCCGCAGCCCCGCGAGAGGACGCATGGGGTCCGGCTCGTTTAATGAGCTGTCAGAAGTGCAGTATTCGCATGCTTATAACGACCTGCGAGCCTCTCTGAGGGGCCGCCTTCATCTTTGCTCTTTATGAATTCCCATTAGAGCTTCCTCGCGCGACCACCTCGCATCACGAGAGCCGTGCATCCGGCACGGCGGCCCCATACACAGAGCGCCCATCGCGCGCGCCGCCCTCGGAGGGTGGCAAGGGCAAAGAAAAATAAATACCGATCGGAATCGCGCAACTGGTGGTGCGCGAGCCACAGCCGGCCGGACACGCGAACGGCGGCCACTTGTCCGGGCGCCCCTCTGGCGCGGCTCTCCCGGCCGCGTGTCACCCGGCTACGCGACGCCCCGGACAGCTCCTTACTCTGCCGAGTGGGCCTTCCTCTTAACGAGTGCACTAGAGCACAGGTGTGTTCAAGCTTCAACTCTCACGCCTTTGTTCGCCCATTTCCCGTGCAAGTCGCCCGCAATTTTACTCGCGGAAGCTTAGCAACGAAACCACGTGTGAACGCGGCGTCAAAACATGACCAGTGCGCAGGGCAGCGCCTACGTCGTCGTGGGAAAAGTTCAATCTCGTCGCCGTCATGAATCTTGACGGAAACGAGTGCGCGTTGTACAACGACGCGAAGAGCAAGAGAGGCGGCGAGTGTGTGTGAGGGGGGGCTTCGCGAATACGGGCGCGGCGAAATAGGGCCTGGCCCCCCTCTCGGTCGCGTGCGCGCTCCACGTCCGTCGTGGTCCACCACGCGAATATGAGTCCGAGGCTGTTCACCTCCGGGTCTTCATGAGGCGAGTTTCGTAAGCCAGAGGCCAGGGGAGAGACCATTTGGTAAGAGTTGTTGCGCCATAACCGGCGGGGAGTCAGGCAGCGAGAACCAATGGAGAAGATTTGTTTTCCCAGCAGGTGGGCGAGGAGACCTGAGCGCGGCAGCGCCGGGACGCCCCAGAGGCGCGCGGGGAAGAGAGGAATATTAATCGGCTTTATTCAAAACAATCCGGCTTGCCTTGCGCAATGTCCTGACGGACGATGCGGGCATTCCTTCACATTCTGTTATTACGACGTAACGCGTGTTTACAGCCCTGCACACTCACGGCGCGCGCTGTTCCTTTTCTCTTTTAAGCGCAGCAGGAAAGAGAAAAGAAAGCCGCCCGGCGGAAACAAGCAGAAGCAATCAGACCCCGGCCAATGCATCTTCCCGGAGAACGGCTGCAGTATATATATGAGCGGCGAATCCCGTCGAGCTCACTGAACCCTACACCTCCTTCTCGGTATAAAGACGCTGTGAGTTTTCTGAACACATTAAACAGTTTTACTTTGCTTGATTTCAGCGGAGGTGCGCGTGCGCTATTCGCTTTCTCAGTCCGTTTTCATTTCGCACTTTCCTAGCAAGCGCCGGGAATTGCGAGATGCTCCGGACGTGAGCGCGAGAGTAAACTAAGCGCAAGGAGTGTAGCGGCGTTCAAGCGAGCAGCGCCGAAGCGACAGGAAACCAGCTCTAGGGAAGAACACTCTATAGTCACCACTCGCGGCGTATACGGTTGCTTCAAGTGAGAAATTGGCTGGTTGGTTAGCGAATTTTCACGTGCCAACAAGGCATGGCGTGGCGGAGAGCTCCGATTTCATTTCGACCAGTCGGGATTCTTCAACGTTCGTTGAAGTATCAGCAAACAAGCGTTTTTACACTTCGCTATCGAAATGTGGTCGCCGCAGCTCGGATCGAAGCCTCAACCCCGGGCGCAGCAGGCGAACTCCAGCCACCGCGGCTGGTTTAAGTAGGAAATACCTTTTATATATATATATATATATATATATATATATATATATATATATATATATATATATATATATATATATATATATATATATATATATATATATATATATATATATATATATATATATATATATATATATATATATATATATATATATATATATATATATATATATATATATATATATATATATATATATATATATATATATATATATATATATATATATATATATATATATGGAGGCAGTGTAAACACCAGATGTATGTGTCCTTCTTTCACATCCACGTACTTGCGCTGCTCAGAGAACATTCCGATGATCAAATGTTCATCGTTAGAGAAGAAAACGAGGGCTAGTTACGAAATTCCGACGTGTTCAAGTCAGCTTGAATCTCCTAAAACCATTTAGGGAGGATGGCGTGGCGTCCTGCGAATTAGCAAACTGCAGAGGCGCCTGCAGCACTGCGGTGTTATTTTCGAGCGTTTCTGCAGGTGAAAAGGTACGTCTCTATGCTGCTTTGTATGCTGCGTGCACCCGTTGCATAGAACGCCGCACAGTTTAGCGTCGGCAGCTCACCTTTGCTCACTTATTAATGTCAGGATGCAAAAATGGTAGTCGAATTTCTTGGAGGCAGCACGCATTTAAATGTGGGCATGCGGTCCCAACTTCGATACAGCGATACGCAAATTCATAAGGCTCGTAGCTACTTTGTTCTAAGTAGCCCCTAATGATGCGTGCAATAGCGATACCGACGTTAACTGGCTGGGCAACAACAGACAGCCCACTTCAGCGTGCACGACGAAGCTCAAATTCCGAACACACAACTAGTGCCGTGTTCACTGCAACTGGATAACTCGAGCAGCGTGTTGCTATTTGCCTGTTAATAAGGGGCACTCCCGGGCGTCAGTATTTTTTCCCTCATTACAATCGCCAGGTGATGTCCAAAAATCTAGCAAGTAGCAACACACGGGCTAGGTATAGCGCCTTCATTCGCGCCATATTTTTCACTCCCAGAAGAAGAAGAAGAAATTCAAGAAGAAAAATGCAAGATCAGTCACGAATTCACCGCGATCGTAAATTGTTGCGGTCATTTGTTCCTTCCCTTTGCTAGCCAGTACGACCACTATGAAAGTCGTGCTTATAGTCTTGTCTGCGACGCGTCAGCGAGTCATAAATTAGCATCTGTCATGAGTGCACTCTTACTTTCCCTTCGCGTTCGGCTCACGAAAAAAAACGCTCTTACTTCGCCGCGAAGGAGTAAGGGCTCCAGAAGAAAGCCCGTCCACGTCCGCATGGCATCAGGCGAGCGATCGCCGGAACCTCGCCCCCCGGTCTCGGATCCCTGAGCCACGACACGGCTTTATGGGCGCAGCCATATACGCACGTCCGTGAGTTTAAGAGCGCGCCGTGCAGGGAGGCGCGCTCAATCGTGCGTTATAAATTTCGCGCGTGCGTGACTAACCACACACAACCGAGAAAGCGCCAGGGAAGTCGGCGTTAAGTGGGTCGTATATCTAGTTCGTGTACACAGCACGGGTAAAACCGCAATCACGTCCGTTCACGACAGACGCCGTTATCTGAGCACTGCTGAGCTCAATTCATCTCGAAAGACGGAAAAGGTTTCGGATATTCGAGAGAAAAGGCCGCAGTGGAAAGTATACGTATTATGACGTCAACGTATTCATTTCACTACATGAAGTTAGCGTTTGCTTACAAAGCTCCTCGGTTGCGGGTACAAGTTTTGAGACGGCGGTAAGAGTGCGGGCCGAAGCGCGCGGCTACCGAGTAACTCTTTAAGCCTTGCCCGGATAAGCAACAGCTCCGAAGTGGAAGGTCGCTTTGTTTCATGAAGGGGCATTAGCGATCTCGAAATGAATTTGTCTCGAATCATCTTATAAGTTAAACAGGTATGTCGCAGCATGCTATCGCTGAAATCTGCGGGGCATACGCGCAATTAAAGCTACCTCGTACGATCGAATAACCTTTTTCAGTCAAAACTGAGGCTTGCGCTCGTTGGTTCGTGACGAACGAGAGCAAAAGTGGCGCAGGAGAGAATGGGACAATATGCGTGAAGGCACATAGAAAACCGAACTCTGCCATTAAGCTCGCAAGCTATCAACTTTCCTGACTGGCATGCACGATTAGTGAGCTATGCTATACGGAATATTCCGTAATGGCGACGGCATCGAATCACGTGCGAGGCGAATATATCTCGAATAACTTTCCGACTAAGGGAGTCTTACCGTGCAGTGAAAACTGAAAAAAAAAACTGCAATAATTTGTGAGTTTGTACGCTATACTAATTGTTTTGCGCGTGAAGAAACAAATGGATAAAGCAGTTTAAAGGTGCAGGAGGATACCCCAGCCGACTTAAGAGAAAAATATATAAAAAGTACAGGTTGACCGGACACATGATTGCAATAGTTCAAAGCAATTGGCATTTCGTTCTATATCTAATTTACGACTGTTTGTTTTAATTCCACACTGATTTTGCCGAGCACACTAGACATGTGCCCTACTGTGGCGCGACATTAGAACTTAGCGTCTTGTTGTGCTTGAGCTTCATGGTGTTTCTGTTGTGTTCGCGTAACTGTTAACAGCTGGAATTGTTTTGAACTGTTACACTCACCTTTCGCGTCAACAAGCAGCCATAGTGATTTCACGGTCCCAACATCTCGTGGTGACAAAATTAATAAGATGCTTGTAGGTGTTCGTTAAAAAAAAAAACAGAAAGCAGAACTCGATCCTGTCAAAACTCCATGCCAACCACGGTACTAATTAAGCGAAATTAATGCAACTACATAGTGGCTTCCGCAAATAAATGACGAATAGTATACTGTTCGCCTCGTTTGCACTAATTAAATTTGCTATTTACAAATAGGTAAGTAAATAAGTGCGAAGCAGTTTTTCATTGAGAGGTAGCTTGGTGCAGCTGATGTGAAAACGTATGGAATTTTGTTTTGCGGATAGACTGCCACGGTTGGGATCGATAGTCAATAGGAGTCCACAGGAGGTAAGAGTAATGGCTCTGGGATTTCCTGCAAAGGGCACTTGGGGCGCCCTCACTATTTTGTTGAATTTGAAGCGTCGAATATATTCCACTCATGGCCGTTCGCTTGACGACGTTCTCTGCTTATTAGAGCCGTATTTGCAGTAGAACATTGCGATGGTCTTCTGTTCCTGGTAATTGCGGCTCAGTGACGTCTCACTTAATGTAGGAGCCCTTTGTGCCTCTGGCGGTGCGGGCTGGGCAGTTTTATTTCCTTTCCTTGTCCATTCTACTCTTACTCTCTATGTAGGACTTTGGTGACTGTGCACCCATTATAGATATCTTCCATTGCTTTCACATAAGGCTCTTCCACATCCTGAGTTCACAATGCCTGCATGACTGCTGAGGTTTCGACTGAGCCAAATGCTTTTTCATAAACTAAGAAGGCTATATGCAAGGGTTGGTTATATTGTGCTCATTTCTCTATCACTTGATTGATAGTGTGTTACGGTCTATTGTCTTGGTCCAGGCAGTCTTCACGAAAGACTACCTGGTCATTTGTTTGGTTGGAGTTTATGGCTGTGCTGATCCTATTAGCAGTTACCTTAGGAATTAATTCCAATAAGGTAGGATGTCAGTCAGTGAAACACGATCCCGCCAGAGCTATTCAACGCCTGTTTACGGGAAGTATTTAGAGGCCTGTATTTGGAATAGTTCGGGATAAGAGTTAATGAAGAATACCTTAGTAATCTGCGATTCGCTGATGGCATTGCCTTGCTAAGTCACTCAAGAGAGAAACTGAAAAACATGATCAATAAATTAGACAGGCAGAGCACAACGGTGGGTCTGAAAATTAATACGCGCAAAACCAAAGTAAACTTTAACAGTCTCGTAAGGGAACAGCAGTTTACAGTTGGTAGCGATGCGCTGCAAGTAGTAGGGGAATACGTCTACTTAGGGCAGGTAGTGAGCGATGATACGGATCATGAGAGGGAGATAACTACAAGAATAAGAGTGACGTTGATCGCATATGGCAGGTTCTCTCAGATCATGAATGGCAGTTTACCGGTATCCCTCAAGAGAAAAGTGTATAACAGCTGGATCTTACCGGTACTCAACAAAGGGGCAGAAACGTGGAGGCTAACGAAAAGGGTTTAATTTAAGGACAGCGCAGCGAGCGATGGAAAGGAAAATGATAGGTGTAACGTTAAGAGATAGGAAGAGAGCAGATTGAATGAGGGAACAAACACAGGCTAACGACATCCTAGTCGAAATCAAGAAGAAATGGGCATGGGGACGGCGTGTAATGCGATGGCAAGATGACCGATTGTCGTTAAGGTTAACGGACTGGATACCAAGAGAAGCAAGCGAATCAGGGGGCGGCAGAAAGTTAGGTGGGCGGATGAGATTAATGAGATGGCCTGAGATATGGCCTCGGCAGGCACAGGGCAGTGTTAAATAGTCAGAGTATGAGAGAGGCCTGCGTCCTGAAGTGGGCGCTGTCAGGCTGACGATGATCATGACATCTCATTTTAGATGCGACGGGCTTATAGATGAATTGAGAAAGTGTGGTTGAGAAAACAGAAGTAGCGGCTATTTGGAAATCATTCGAAACATACGCGACCTCCAAATAAAGGTAGCCGGATGCGGCCAGTGCATCATTTGCTAAACTAGACTGTCGGTTATTCACAAATTGAGAACTGTAATTCACTGCTGCGGACTTCGATACTGCGCAGAAGCCCCAAGAAGTGGTTCTAAAAGAAGGCTCTCCGAAAGCAAAATAAACGCTCAAGAGCCTCAAATGCTCGGGCCGCCAAACACGCGGCCATTGATGCTTCGTCCAAGCACGTGCAGTCATAATGTGCAGCGTTCCGATATGGGTGAACTAACTATTACCACAAGCGATCTTATGTATACACACAAAACAAGTGATACAGCGACACAGAACGACGACAGTTTATTCACCGTGTTGTGACCATCGCTTGTCACAGTGTGGGACGCTTGGGCGCAATTGGATGACCCCGTAAGGTCCAGCTGCGAAATTTGTGATTAACAAACCGCGATCACGATTTATTTCTTGTACTGTGGCGGTTTCAACCCGCAATTAAGAAAACAGAAGAGAGAAGAAAAGCAGGAAGTGCAGCAGGATGTTTCGAATCAGGCGAATCTCAAAAAAGTGTTATCTCTGGCTACGAGACGAGCTTCCTCGCAAGTATACAAAAATTATTGCGGGACGATAAAAAGAACGAAAACTAAAGTGTCCCCTGCCCGCGCCTGACGAGCTTGGATAAGAGTAACGAGAGGTGACTGTTTGCACGAAGAAACATTTTTCTGTGTACAGCACGGGTTCCGCGCTGGCCGCCAAAGTTATTTTCTGGTTGTTCTGATAGCTTACCCGTTGCAATGGGGGACAAGCCCCTTGAATGGAAAACGCTCGTAATGACATCGAGGAGAGTTTAAAGCATGACGATACTTGTTGGCAACAAGTTGCTACAAGTTTGCTCATTCAAGCAAGCTGCGTGTTCTAAGCATGCTTCCTTTTTTTTAGACGTCGCCGCGGAGCAAGCAACAATTATGGAATGACCACGCAAGCATGGATTTGGGGGCTAGATTACTACATCTAAAGATTATTGCTGCATAGCCACAAATTAGTAACGCAGAGCTATATTGCGATCACGCCACCAAAATATGGAGGAAAACCTGAGCCTGCGATACCGTGGTGCGCCAAGTGTATTACCTGACGGAGGCCGGTAAGGTGCTTTAACCACGAAATGAGTTAAATAACGAAATAAGCTCAATGAGTCGACAGAACAGCAAGAAGCACGCAAACAAAGAGAAAAAAACGAAGAGAAAGTGAAAGGACACCACGGTAACAACAACAACAAAATGAGACAGCGAAAGAACGAAGGCAGCAAAAAGAGCGACGCCGGCCCCCGCGGCCGGAGAGCGTGCATAGGTGGAGGCCGCGCGTGTGACTATTAAACGGCTCCGGCGAGGGGTGGTGGCGCGGCCGGCTGGCTAATGTCTCAACTTAGCGCTAACCGGCAGCCTTCCCGCCCTCCGTTTACACGGTCATCGCCTATGCGAAACTATCATTACACGGCGGGGAGGGGGCAGAGCGCACGATGCGGCCGCACTGCCGCCGGCGCCCGAAGAAGGCCCTCTCGCTTTCACGGTTCGGGCCCATTTGTGCTCGCGCCGGCGGCCGCACAAGAGGAAGAGCGAGCCGGGAACACAGCGCAGCTCGGAAGCCCGATTCCCCCCCTTCAATTTCATAAGCAGCCTCTGCGCAGAGCGGTGTGAAAATGTGCAAACTCCACTTCTATTTGTGGGTCTGTTATTACCCTGCAAAGGGCGGAGTATAACAGCTCCGTGGCCTTTTCAGTTTTTGTTCTCCCTCTGGCGACGCGCCCATCCGCAAGCTGATCAGCACAGATTGAAGGCGCAGCTAAAAGAAGCGAAGTAGTGCGCAAACGCATCCGTTTCACTCGCGGGTGGGCCACACTGTGCGCTCAAGTTTCTGGTTTATGGGGGTTTAACGTTCCAAAGCGACTCAGGCTACGAGAGACGCCGTAGTGAAGGGCTCCGGAAATTTCGACCACCTGGGGTTCTTTAACGTGCACTGACATCGCACAGTAGACGGGCCTCTAGAATTTCGCCTCCATCGAAATGCGACCGCCGCGGCCGGGATCGAACCCGCGTCTTTCGGGCCGGTAGCCGAGCGCCGTAACCACTCAGCCACCGCGGCGGCTTGCTCCAGTTTCTTGCATGTGGTCACACACACTACGCGAAGATGTTGCCGTCATTTGGAATTATGATAGTCTGCGAGCAAGTCAAGTGTTGTAGTGTTCGTGTGGCAATGCATTTCTGCGCTGTATCTGTGCTTATTTGAATGATTGTAGAAAGAGAAGCAAGTACACATCTTGCAGACTTGGCCTGCTGAAAAAAAAAAAAACAAGTACGTCGAGTGCGGCGCTTGCAAGGCTTGAGAAATGCTTCGTTTGATTGGCGTGGTTCTATAGCCCATAACAGATGAGGGCCAATCGCGCTACGCTTGTGCTCGAAAACAAAACAGAACTTGAGCAACAAATCGCGACCTGAGGGATGGTGCAGCGCATGAACGAATGAGGTGGAATGAGATATATTTTTACTAGGGCAATAAGAACGACCCAGAATTGTAGAGCGATATGAAATACTAAGTACAGGGCACTTTATCGCGACCGACCAGTGATGCACGTGAAAGTAGCCGATGACGCTCCTTCATGTACACAACTGGTCGCTTGCGACGCGCGAAAAAAGCGCATAAAAGTCAAACGACTTCAGCCAGCACAGCAATACAGACAGGACACACAGGAAAGTGGTATGCTGTAACTATTTTGTTTATTGCAGTTGACAAGAGCTACAGGTATAGTCATTTGGTTATTATATGGCTTGCATAACAGAGCAGTTCCGCTAGTAATCTTTACTCAATCTGTGGTCTTAAGTTATCCTCAGTTTGCAGTTAATGACAAAAAAGCACAAGAAATAAAATTTTGCTGTCTGCAGATGAGAGTTTTAAGGACAAATGAAGAGGGAGAAACAACAAGACGGCATCACTAGAATATATACATTAGGCGTTTACATCATTTCAGCATCTACGAAGGACAATGGCAATACTGAGCAACAAACAGCCTTCGGACACCATAGATAGTGGTCTGTTCATCAGCTGTTTATACAACAACGACTATAATTATATTGCGAAAGAAACTGGAAAAGTCGAAGGTGCAGTCGGGGACAAAAGTCTCTGGACCACGTGTTCCTCAAACGAAGCCAAAAGCTGTGCTATTATCCGGCGGCTGGAGACCACACTTGTGGAGGTGAAAGACAATCTTTTGTTCTTTCATCTCCACAAGTGTGGTCTCCAGCCGCCGGCTAATAGCAGAGCTACGAGCTTCGTTTTGAGAAACACGCGGCCTATAGACTTTTGTCCCCGACTGTACCTGTGTACACCCGTCTGTTCGGTTATCCTTACTGCTTGAAAGGCACCGAAAGAAAAATGCACGCGAGAGAAATTTGCAAATGAACAGGGCAAAACTTTCGCGAATACAGACTGCCAAGTTTTTGTAAACAAAATGGTACCTGCAGCTAAGGGTGGATCCATCCCGTAACGATACAGCTTCTGCGGATAGTTCAGCTCCAGAGCATTAAAGAATTTATATACAGCCCTCACTGTGAAGGCTGTTAGGATGCATGCAGCTCACTGGAACTGTGACCCTACTTAACACCCCCCACTCACGCTTACATCCCACCTAAACTTTCTTGACGGCTGATTGTTTCGCCACGATATGTTTTCTTTCTTGCATTCCCGTACAAAAATGTTCGTTCATATTATGCAGAATATGTGCCGAAGCTTTCGCGAACATTCGTGAAGGCTCATCAGTACATGTGCAACGGTCCAAATCTCCCCGCATATGCTTGCTAGGCTCCACGTGTACCTAATTTCCCCTAAAATGTGTGTTGAGTGTTGCACCGTTACCGGCACACATTGGCGCCGCAATGGCGAGACGTGCTCAGTGCTTTGTGATGCATTAGCCAAGCGCATGCTCCGCGGCACAGGGGTACGCGGTGCGAGTTAATCGTGCAGCAAGCGGCACATGTGCGTTGAATGGTCAAGCAACTTGAAAAAAAAGAGCCGAGGAAAAGACGCCGCGAAAGAGGAAACGCGCGGGTGAGCAGCACAGCAGGAACAAAGCAGCAGCAAAGAGTTGGCGCAAGGAACAGACAGAACACGAGGCCGGTATGAGCATTCTCAAGCCTTCAGCAAGCTTCACTCGGTCCGCGCCGTGGCGCGAATAACAGGTCGTTTCTGTGGACAACTGTAACCATTCGTAAGCGCCCTCTCAGCACAGATAAATCTGCATGCTTGCAGTCTAAGCACGTAGATTTAAACCGTGTCTGGGAGGAAATTGGAACATCCATTTCCTCAGCCAGCGACGTATTTGTTTTATCCTCTTCCTAATGGACTTGCTCCAGCCGAGTTTACATGCTTTCAGTAAAGCTCCGGAAATGGATGAACTATATATATTTTTGTTTTGCGCACGGCGAGCGATAAGTGTGGTCGAGCCACGTTGGGAGCAGGAAACACCGCAATCGGAAGATCGAATCCGCTTAAAAAGTTCAGCACGCGTCTGCAGTCGGCGTGTTCAGCGGGAAGAATGCTACGCGTCGTCGCTCAGTCTGATATCTCGAAACTGTCTGAAACGTAACGTGAGCGTTGTAGAAAAAAAAAAGGTAAGGAAGAGACAGAATAAGAAACTCCAAGGGAAGCAGCACAAAAAATACTATTAACAACCAGCGTGTTTTGTCGGACTGAAAAGTTCTCAAAGGTCCGTGAAACTTCATTTCATTTCATGCCCACGTCTCTCAGTTTAAAAATGTGCATCTGATGCTGGGCGCTGTTGATAATCACAGGTTTCGCCATCGGGCGCACATTTCCCATTTTGGTCGCACTGCGGAGCACCAGTTGCCAGACAAGAGCTCACGAACGACGGTAATTGCGGCGTACGTGCGTGCAGCTCTCCGATTTAATGTGCGACCAAAATGAAAAGGCGCGAACCCAATGCACAGATAATAATACAGCTGCGCGCACAATAAACTTTACCGGTTATCTCATGGGAAGCAGCCATGCAACGACTTTGTTACTTGTTCCATCTGTCGCCTTTCGGTGCAACAGTGCAGGCAATACAAGGATTCCGCCGCGCACACCAGCTGTTTGAACACGGCAATCCTTAGTTTCTTTCATTTTTACAAACGACAGTTTGCAGATTTTCATGCGCTGTCAGCTGCAGTCAAGTTGCAACGTCCACCGGAATGACATCGTGTTTACATTGCACATTGATCTTTTACACAGACACCTGCGCAAGTTTTAGCATACTGTATAGTTTCAGCTTTAAACGCAGTTAACGTGGAACGGTTACCCGTGTGCCGACATGAGTTTTGCGCAGGAAGTGCAGCCTGCGAAGTATGTTGCCGTCCTAATCAATCTCTGTACTGACCACCTATTGAGCAGCTGTATATTAAGCTTGTTGCTACAAGCAGCCCTGGCTGCGGTGTGGAATTGTCGAGTCACTACAGAACATTCACATAATGATTTGTGGACCTACTTTCAGGGTGACGAATGAACTTCACTAGGGAAGCGAGCTACTGAACTCTACCAGTACAGAGTCCTGCGGGCACACCAGGAGCGCGGCTGTTTTCGCACTAAACTGCGCAGGCTGCCATGTCAAATTAGCCTCGCTGTTAACACGTCGCAATGATTGTGATGACGACAGTCGTTGCGGTACACAGCGATGCGAGTTATGAGGTCTATGTAAGTCATGTTGTGCGTTAGTGCACATCATGGGCACTAATGTTAAAATCAGTTAGATGTTGATGTCGAGCGTTCTTTGAAAACTACACATGGCCATGCCGCTTTTCAGTTGTCGATACACCATATACTGCCCATACAATGGGAGATTGTCCTCTACTTGACTCTTTTGTTCCGAGAAGCCATGGTTCGCTTCGTCGCGAATATTCAAACAACGTTAAAGAAAGAACTTTCTCAACTGTTTTGACGCACAGTGACAAGCAGGTATGCGGCCTATAGTTAACCCGGTTCCCTGCGCGGTTGTATTAAAAAAAAAAAGATGAACTAGAAAAGAAAGTAAAAACAAGGCGTTATCGCTACGTGTTCTGTTTGAACGCCGATGCGACACTGCAACGGGTCACCGAAATGGAACAAACCTAGCACTGAGTATACCATCTGTGTCATCCTGGTTTCTCCATGAGGATTTGATAAATCGAGAGCTCAAGGGGAACAGAACCGACCCCGTACATTAATTCGAATACAGATTAATAACAACGGCCAGTGTCATATGTGGGAATGAGTATAACGTTTCCATTTTTTCAATGTATGCTTCAAAAGAAGGCCCTGTGTACACAAGCCAGAGTTACTTAAAACTGGCGCCAATCTACAGCACAGGAGTAACGAGCACCAGGACAAAAAGTGGCATCTACCATGCAAAAGCCGTTTACTCGCAGAAGAAGCAAATTTTACAGAGTTTGTTTTTCTATGAAGTTTCGAAGGAAAAATAAAACTGCCACGTTAAATTGTCACTAATGGTAGTTCATGCGCCAAGCGTCCCACACGCATTGCATGTGCATCACATGTCCTGTAGTGTGTAAATGCCACTACAAGGCACTTGAAGAAGGAAATGTACTGCTTAGCGTCGTTTCCTTAAACTACTCACGCACCGTGTGTCAACGCAATCAGCCACCATCAGGAGAGGTTGGACTGGGCGTCACCGGACAAGTTTACGAGCCTGCTTCGCGGCGGATGATACGAGAGTACACCGCTGAATTCCGCCTTGCTGCAACTCCAGAGGTAGACACATTCTTGGGTGCGATTAAAAGCTAAATTAGGTGCCAATTGCTATAGTACTTTAAACGATCCTTCAATATCCGCGAGCGCTATACTTTGTCAGCATCCGTGACTCAAAATGTTAGTACGCGTATGATCACAAAGCCGCTTTGAATGCCTCCCGATGGGTGCACGAGGGGGCCCTGGCAATATATCGGCTACGAAAAGCTCGCGGCGTACGAGTAAACACACTGAAAAAAAAAAAAAAATCTCCACAAGCTGTGAATGGAGGGTGTCTTTGTGGCGTGTAGTGTGAGCTGACAGCATGGTGTCACGTGCTTTCCGCCGCCAGGCGCCGTCGCGACAGGCCTGACAGCGGAAGCGGCGCGAGTTTCACGCGCGACGCACTCACCGTTGTGGCTATTCCCGACGCAGAGGGAGCTTGACGCTGGTGACGCGATGTGCCTACTGGGACAAGCTTGCTTCCGTCGGGACATAGTCAGCTGGACCACTGTACCGTCACCACACTCGACAACTGCACGCGCCGGCTTAGAAAACGCACCAGCTAGCCCCGAGCCGGCTGGCGGTCAGTCAAGTCTGCGGCCGGCGGCGACCGGGGTTCACGCGAAGTTCGCCAGTGCTGTTATGGCAAGCGACGCTAGTCCGTGGGAGTCCCGTCAAGTACACGGGGTCACGACGCCTCACACAAGTTCGTCGACGACACGGTGGCAGCTGTCGCGATGCACTGGGGCGCCCGTCGTCCGGAGAAGCTTGGTACGAGCACCACGCTGAAGGCTCCAAGGCAAGGTCCGAAGCACAATGTCAAGGCCTCTGGAGCACCACCGCTGGTTCCTAACGCACGGCGTCCGACGCACTGCAGGGCAACGCGCTGGCTCTCCACGAGTCTCGAAAGCTGTGCTCGGGTTTCGCGTGGAGTTTCTCGCGGGTGCACGTGAGATCGCGGGGCCAAAAGGGTGCTGAGCGGCCGCACGAGCCGCCTGCCGACGAAGGGTGTTCGCCCCCCGTGTGGCTGCTCGGCGTTGTCGGGGAGTGTGGCGCCCAGGCGGTCAGAAGCAGCGTCCCGGTCGCAGCGGGGCCCCCGCCATACCGTCGGCGGGACACCACAGAGCTGGGATGGAGGCTCGCCGGCGAGCAGCGCTCGAGTGATCGGAGCGCCCGCAGCGCCGCTGCGTCCCTGGCGGTGGGCGAGGAAAGGAGGGAGGGGATGCCGCCGCAGAGAGCGCCGCCCCTCGGTCGCGGCACCAACCGAGGAGCCGTCATAACCGGCCGCGTATTGGATGACTAGCGGGGACCCTTTGACGCCTGCGCAACGCCCCCATCTCTTCGTTTCTGTATTTCTGCGCGCACGAGCGCGCTCACTGCCGCTATGGAGGGGCGATCGTTTTTGAGTCCGACGGTCGTCCGCCGGGGGGCTCCGCCGCGGCCGCTCCCCAAAAGGCGCGCCCGTGGTCGTTGCTCCGGCGCCGGCGACCGGGCCGCATGCGGCCGGCGGTCGACCGCAACGGCGGCGCGCACCGATGGGCGGCCGCACGGCTCGTCATATGCGCGCCATTTCGCTCGTGCACCCGACGATGGGGGAGGTCGGGGAAGAACACTGTTTGTGTGCATGTGTCGAAGGCACGTGCACGCAAAGACGAGGGGAGAAAACTGGGCCACAAGAAGGCGTGCTCGCTTCCGGCCTTCGAACTTTTCATGCCACAATGACGATTCTGGCTGGCGTTTTCGCTTGCATTCACGACTGAAATACTGCGACGAAATTCAGATGTCTCGTGGCTTTTGTGTTCTAAGAAACAATGTGTACACCTTTACCCTAAGACCATGATGATAATTTTCATATTAGAGATATTCGCATTTAAATATTGCAGAACCTCAGATTAAAAGAAGTGTCATTGATGTTCACACAGTAAAAAAAAAGTGCACTGAAAAACTCATTTTTAGAAACGTCATCACTAAAGTCCGCCCAACAAACCCAACATCTCCTAAAAATGTCCCAGAATTGCTCCATTGGCACAGTTAGGATCCCAGAAGGCGCTCATTTTCCCGAGAACGTCCCAGGAATGTTTCTACAGCCAGGGGGGTCCAAAATGTTGTGCATTCCAGGGACGGCTCCAAAAAGTTGCTTCATGATTTCATGGTAGCGGTCATGTGTGCAATATTGCATGCTCCGCAAACAACTGCACCGCTAGTTCTCAGTTAGTGTGCGCAGTGTGCAGGAATGTAGGTAGGCAGCAGATACACGCGTGCACCATTAATACATAATGTAGCCCTAAGGCGTGGGCATTTAAAGACGCCTACATTAGTGTAGTGCTGTAGCTTCTCCCTCTCCGATTTGAACATCTGAAGAATGAAACAAAATCATAACGCGGGCTGGAAATTCAGACACATTGGGGCGGCATTCTGATGTCTATAAAATCATGGGCATGTATAAGAGCAAAATGATCTAACAAGCAGCTTTCAAAACCAAACAAAAAGGCAGTATGGGCCCACAATGCAAATAAGCTGATTCAATACACACGAGTTTTTACAAGAAATTAGAAGAAACAAAACGCACCTCCCACTTCCACCCTCCACTTTTTTTTTTTTTTTCATGCTTTACGACGGATAAAACCTGGCATTTAAAGACGCACTCAGCGAGTCTCAGAACCAGCTGCAAAAGCAACGAGGCGACGAAACATGTTTCTTAGCTCTGTAGTGGAGCACTTTGGCACCCCTTATGTTACAAATCTGTGTAAGACGAACCCTTGTCCTCACATTTCGATACCTTTGGTTCTTTAAGGGTGACGTAAGTAAGGGCTGAGAAGCAAACCTGGTTGTTTTGGCTAAGACGGTACGTGTTTACAAAAGAAAAAGAGCTTTTTTTTTTCCACTGGGCGAAAAACAAGTCACCATAAACTAGCCCATGTCATGAAGACGTTGCCGATGAAAAACTACGGATGAAATAGTAAAATGCTAACCGAGAGCTGTACATAACTTTCCAGCCCGTGCCTTCCGTGCATTACGACTTGCCAGCCTCGCTTGAAGCTGTGAGTAGATTGCAATGCAAAACACGGGGAAACGACGCTTTACCGCGCTCTGGAATGATTCGTGACTCCTGATTCACTTGCTTCCTTTGTTCCAATCGGGCAAAGTAGAGCAGCGAAAACTACGGATTGAAATCAGATATACTGTCAATCCGCAAGCAGTTCTCGCAGTTATAATTGGTGCGTATACGTACCAAACCAAACGCTGAACGACAAATCTGTGCTGGAATGTTTATGTGCCACAACAAGCACTTGAAGAAACGGCGAAACTTTCGAGAAGATATCACCAAGAACGGCGTCCGAAAAAGAGTTGACGCGAGAAACACGCGACCACACACACATACACAAATTGAAAATATGAAAACAGTGGCCCCAGTATGTTGCCCGCTGTCGACTCAAAAAAAAAAAAAAGATCTCCGATTGCGCGCCAAGTTTTCAGCTTTCTGTCGTGGATAGAAGGTGCAGTAACAATGCGAAATAGTTGAAATACGAGCAATGTTTCCAGCATGCACTATTGATGCAGGTCAACTGCACAGCAAACGCCTCTCCTATATCCCTCCAATTAAACCTGTCCTCCGCCAGCTGCGGCCGTCTTCCCCGGTAACTTCCTAATCTCATCCCCCCATCGCACTCCCTGCCGCTTCCTGCTACTCTTACTCTGCATTGGTGTCCATTCCGTTACGCTAATTGATCATCGGGCAGTATGCCTTCGCATTACATGTCCTGCCCAGGTCAGTTTCTTCCTTTTGATTTCAACTAGGATATTATACCCTCTCTGCTCTTTTTCCAGTTTCTTAACGTTTTACTCCTCATTATCCTTTTAAGGCTCGCTGCGCTGGTCTCAACTTAAATTTAAGACTTTTTGTTAGCCTCCAAGTTTCTGGCCCAAATGTGTGTACTGCCTATAGCTGAAGCTGTTGTATGCTTTCTTCTTGAGGGACACTGGTAAGCTGTTTTCGCGAAGTGAGAGAACCTGCCAAATGCAGTGCACCTCATTCTTGTTCCCCTCGTTATTTCACTCTCGTGATTCGGATCTGCGGACCCTACCTGCCCTGAATATATGTATTCTCTTACCACTTCCATTGCTTCGCTACATATATCATAATCTGTTGTTGCCTTTCGAGATTGTTAACTTAAAATTTCTGCAAATTAAATTTTAGACCTACCGTTCGCTTTACCTGAAGTCTTCCATCAGGCTTTTCATTTCGTTCCTTGAGCTACTCAGCAAGACAATGCCATAAGAGAATCGCAGATTACTAATGTATTCTCCACTAACTCTTATCCTGAACTGCTCTCAATCCAGTTCTCTGAACACTTCATGTCGACAAGCAGTGAACAGCACTGGCGAGGTCGTGTGTCCTTGGCTGACACCCCTCCTGATTTGGATTTTGTCAGTTTCCTTATGGAGGAACTGGCCACTGCATATATTTTCCGGTTCCTTTACATATGCCTCTTCTATACCCTGGTTACACATTGCCTTCATGGCTGCTGAGGTTTCTGCTGAGTCAAATGCTTTTATGGTAGTCTTTGAAGGCTGTGTATACAGGTTGGTTATACTGCGCGCACTTCTCTTTGACCCCATTGATTTGTGATAATGGTTCATTGTCGAGTAGCCTTTCTGGCGGCCAGCCTGGTCCTTTTGTTGTCTTAAGTCTAAGGTTGAAGTAATTCAGTTAGCGTTTTCTTTGGTAAAAATATTTTGTAGGGAACGGACAACAAGCTGGTCGACCTGAATTTTTCAACTTCTTGACATCCCCCCTCTTTCGATTAAGATAACGCTGGAATTCTTCCAAGATTCATGTATGCTCCAGGCCGTCAAGTATTTCGTATACAGGATGGAAAGTTATTCTACCTGAATCTCCCCATTGTCCTTGATCAGATCCGCTGACACTTAATCCTCGCTAGCCTCTTTTTCGTTTTGTTCGTTTACTTGCGCCGTAATAAAGCTATCTACAGCTAGAAAGAACTTGTACGTGCCGGCAACGACATCTCCCCTTCGCTTGCCCCACAGCCATCCGTTCCCCACACCTCATCTCTCCCCTCCCCAGTGGCGGGCGTGGCTGTGTGTTGGTGGCTCACGTCAACCAGTTCGGGCTTATGCGCTTGGGAGAAGAGTTATAAGGTCTCTAATGTCACCTCTAAGAAGTCTCTCTCTCTCTCTGCATGTCGTTTATTTTTCTTGCGCACTTTAAACGCGATAGCCGTAAGCCCCTGTTGTGCAGAAAATCCGGCGTCGTCAGCGTCTGCGTCGTCGGCGTTGTGAGAGAGAAATCCCGGGAGAAGCAACCAGGTGGGCCACCTGGGTCACGTCACCTTGTGGAGTCATCACAACCTGCCCAACGAATTGTGAGCAAACTGACCACAGTGGCGGGTGGCAGTTAAACCAAGGCTTGGCCACATGGGAAGAGCAACCTAGGTCGCACAAACCATACCAGCCGCAGCACCTGCTGTATCGCAGGGCAGTGGCGCATCGCAAAACTGCTGCACCGCCGCGCCGGGACTGGGATGGTGACCCCCCAGGGACCTATGAATGTAAATCCGAGAATGGCCAATTCCGCATATCTGGGCATTAACTAACCCATTAACGCCATCGCGTCATACCATTATGGCGGAAAGGACAGCCAAAAGTTATCGCCCTATGGCTTCGGGCGTCAACATTCATTTTCTATTTGTTGCTGGAGGTCTTTGGTCCTGGAGTTACCTTTCCAGGACAAAAACTGGATGTTTCTTTTTTTATTGTCTAAATAAACCCGTTTATATTCCCCACAAATTGTTTCGGGATGCTTAATGGGGCAGGCCTCTTTTTGCTTTCGTTTGTATATCCTACCTCTATGGTCTGCCAATGTTTCATAAAAGGTTTACCGGGACACATGGTCAGTCCATCCTCCTTTGGCTATTCTGGAAAGATATGCTGTTTGCTGGGCGTGTCTAGAGGCACCAAATGAGGCATTTCATTTGCGCAGTGCAAGTGGCAAAAAGAGGGGAAAAAAAGCATGCGAATATTTTTAAAAATCCTTTTAAATACTTTGAAAAAAAAAGTGCTTAGCGGATTGAGGGGAGCAAAGTTGTCATTCAAGGAAGAACAATGCACGTTACGAAAAGGAGAAAAGGCCCGTTCATAAATTTAAAGCACACGCTCGCAAGGAGTCGTCAGCAGCGCTCAGAACAGGACCGCATTCACGAAGGATTGTCACGTAAGCTTTGAGCCTAATTATAATGCAATGGACTGATGGTGCTCCAATTTCGCATGCATATTTCGTTTCAGTTTCGGCAACAGTAACGAATCATGTGTCCCTGATGTGCCGCGCTTTCTTTGTCACACCGAATAAGATACGTTAGGGGTCGTCTGATGCGAAGGGAAGAATTAAGCGCCTTAATCGAGTTTTCGAGGAGAGAGGAAGCAAGGGCGGCAGAAGAGCGTGTACGCTTGCCCCATCAACTTGCGAACTCACCGCAAGATTGGACGATGATGTGTAGGATCTTGTGGCGGATCTGAAGCCTTGTTTCTGCAGAGAAGAGAGCTTGAAGGCGTGGTCCCCGATCTACTCCGGGGGTTATGAAGATACAAGAGTTTCAAGCCGCAGCCACAATTCATCTTAGAACATCTGCCGCCTTCAAGAAAAGGTGGAGGCGACGAGTCATCAACACCAAGTGCTCTTGTACAACTTTCTCAATATGCGACCCGGCCAGCATGGAGAAGGAGGCCATGGCCACCTTGCGTGCATGCCAGCTGAGGGAGCTCTCATTTTACTTGCTTCTGTGCTCGAGCCGCAAGACTGGGTCAACGTCAAGGCACAAAGAAGTGGCTGTACACACTAGGCCTAGTGGGCACGGAGTCGAACCCGTGTCCAGAATCCGGTTCTAGCGACCAGCTGGAATTAGAATGGTTTATATATTCCGGGGGTGTTTTCGGGTGCTTGCTTCGAGTTGAGGCATAGAAAGTTCAAGGCACTGAATGGAAAGCGTGGAGAGGAAGCAACGCGCGATGCAGCCGGAGGCTTCGCCGTCGGTTATAGCTGAAGCAAGACTTTTGCCCTCATGTAAAGAGACTGCAAATAGCATGCTGGGGATAACGGCGTAGAAACCATGGATGGCTGGCGACTCAAGCCTGGGAGCCGTCAATCGCAAAACTGGCCCACCGCTATGTTTCTATGTTCTTTCCATGCTTAGCATGCAAGTTCTGGTGGTAGTTTGCTTTTCGCGCGCGTGTCTTTGTCGAACTTTCGAAGTGAAGCAGTTGTAACGTGGGATAATTTACATGTTACCAGTAATTTCGTCGTGGTAGTGACCCCTCTCACATTACTGTTCTGAACTGTTTATAAAAAATATTTTGCTTCTCAGTGGAAAACAGTTTGGTATAACATTGCTTCTTTTCTGGAGCACTCTAACTATTATCACGTTGGGACAAGTGACTTATTTCTATGTTATAAATTCCGCCACTGTGATGCGTTGCTCTCTTTTGGAAAACGATTTTCTCCCGTGAGAATGGCATGTAGGCAAAAGAAATGCCTTCGGCCAAGCTATAATATTCTATATCAACTCTAATGCGCGCTATACACGCTGTAAACTTTCCTATTTCTAACCTAACCAGTGTTTTAAAAGGTTTAGATTGAAATTTGTTATATGTATGCGCTTCAATTATTTCGCTTTTCATGTTCGACCATGACTGGCGTGTAAAAGTGTCATATCGTGGCGTCTAAATAAAAAGAGGGGGTCATTCCTGCAGCCTTTCCTGCAACACAGTGTATGCGACAGTATATGTGACTAGATTTCAGCGAAATCGGCTCGTCACGAGGCTGAGATTAAAGGAATGAAGACCTGTATGCAGGACATACAGGGGAGTAGCCTGGACTTCGGGAGTAGCCTGTATTGGACACTGCCAGGGAGATATTAAACGACCTGGAATGGCGAAGCCGTAAAGAAAACGAAGAGTTTCATATTATTAATCACACAGATAACGAAAACTTGGTTGAAAAAAAAAATTGCTGGTGGTTTAGCTCTGGTTAGGTCGAAAGCGAAAAGCTGCATCTGCCTGGCTATGTCTGTGGTCGAGCGACTGGCGGTTTCCAAAGATAGCCATACTGACACACACACATTAGTAGGCATTTTTTTTTATTTGTTAAACATCTTGCTTTCTTCGAAACGACAAACTTCGCGACCATGGCTTCTAGGCACGCGGCCACGGCAGGATGTTCATCTTCCTCCATCGCCCCAGGCGTCTGGCAGTGAGCGCGCACACACGGGCTTATAGTATATATACCTCTCGACTTCTTGCTCCTCCTCTTTTATATGACGTCAGCTACAGCAGCGACACCAGCGGCTATTACACCAACGATCTCGATTTTCACCTTTTATCTTGACCTTTGACCTTTGCCTTGCCCTTATGGACCACTTTGGTGTCGAACCTGACTACCACCAGTTATGCTCATGGTTTGACCTCTAGCTACATTCAAGGTCAAACTTGCGGCCCCACTGACGGCTAGAAAAGCTGGCGTAGTGAAGCTTTCGCTTCAAAAGATAAATGATGTGGCTGAAACACTATACGTTCCTACCGTCAGTAACGGCGACATCCTCGCCGTTCACCGCCTACCGGCAGAGTCTGGAAATATAACAGGCATTAAACAAGAAAGGAGTGGTTCCAGAAGCGCCGTGGTCTCGGGACTAGCTCATCTTCAGTTTATATTCAGGAAAATCTGACCAAGATTTCCAAGCATCTGGCCGAAACTAAGAAATGGGCCAAAGCAAAAAGTTTTAAGTGTGTATGGCACAAAAACAGTCGAATATTTGTCCTATGGGTGGACAGAGAAAGAGCTTGACGCATTGAATATTTGTGTTACCTTGAGAGGGCCAACGCTGCTGGGCCTTAAGTGCTCATTTTTTACAGCTTCATAGCAATACTAACCCCAAATAGCAATGACAGATTTTGAACAGATTTTGAAACGTCTTTTAAAATATTCCATGCTAACTTGCAGTCGGCTAGGAATAAATTTACCTGCTTGGAGAGTAAAGAGTGAAGTGAACGTTCAGTTTAGTGCCATTATCTTAGTTGAAACCTGGTATGAAGGCACGGATGATCGTTACAATACATCTGAACCTAGGATTTGCAACCTGAGTCGTAAATATGGGAGAGAAGGAGCAGCTTCAATGTTAATAAGACTTGATGTCAATTGTGAACAGATTCCATCTTTTAAACAGTCGACAAGAGATATTAAGGTGCTGACTATCTTTACCAATAAGAAAGTTATTGTTACGGTATAGGGGCCACCTGAGGGAAACTTATGCGCATTCTTTGATTTCTTGGAATCCCTGCTGAAGTTCACAAATGAAAACAACCTAGCTCTCGTTCGAGGTGGGGATTTCAACATAGACGTTTCAACATCTCTACTACCGTAAAGGAATTTAAGTTAATGTTTGATGCATACTTTTGAATTCATTTGTGGGATCTAGCTTGAACACTGGGACGTAAGGAGACACAGAGCATATTACTGAATATTTTTGAACCAACGAGGGTTTCAATCATATCTACTTTTATTGGCCTTGTATAACGAACTATCATCTTAGATAATTTACAATCGGAGTCCTGTCTTTTGACCATCAATGACCACCTCGCGATTTTTCTTTGTACTAAGCTTCGCGGAAAACAAAAGCTACCACACCGTGATGCCACATACAAAACAATTTTACCCTCTAAGAAAAATTTCGCGATCATACGATGCGCGTCGTTAGGTCTGATGAGTAGGCAGCATCGGACGTTAACGTTAAGCAACGCTTATTTTCGAACAAGTTCAGTCACCTTAAAGCAATTAGATCCGTTTTAAAAAGTTGCAGTCTTCAAAAAAAAAAATAATGAAAACCATGCGTAAATGAACACTTGTTGGGAAAAAACAAAGTTCGAAATGATTTATTTAGCGGGTTTTAAGAACTTGGTATCTTGCCCTACCCCAAGAAATTAAGGAATACTGTAACTTCCCCCATAAAGAAACTAGGATAAGGCTTCTATTGAAATTAAATGGTGTAATAGGACATTGTACCTCTTTAGGGATTTATTTACCGACCATTTCACGAATTTTCCAGTGCCTTCGTTGTGACGTGGCAGTAACTATCCAATTAACGTACAGTCTTCTAACAGTTAATTTCTTCCTCTTGCTTCTACAAACGAAGCGTAGGCGTACATTTATGCAGCTAAAACATTCAAGTACCTTCGAAGTATAAGGTATGCAAAAAAAAAAAAAACGATTAAATTTGTACAGAACGTTATATCTTCGTTTTTGTTCTATATCTTTAACCTATGTTTCTGCTCTGGCGCTATTCCTTAATATATGCATTTAAGTCGAACCTATCTATGAAATACATGATCACAACAAACAATATCTACCGCTCGGTCTCAATTTTGCCCTTATTTTCAAAGAGTCTTGAAAAGCTAATTCGGGTGCGCCGTCTTGAAAAGCTAATTCTGGTGCGCCTCGTACCTTGCTTTGAAAAATTTAACTTCATAACTGATGCACAGTATGGCTTCCGCACATTCCGCTCAACGCATGTAGCTGTCTTAGACCAGAAAGAATGGAAAATAAAAATTTTGTACTACGTATAATTAGTGGTTTAACTAAAGCCTTCTATCTAAAACGATATGTATATTTTGAAAAATTAATATCTTACGGCATTTATGGTACATTACTGGATCTCATCAACTATTCTCTCTCAGGATGTGAAAGTTTCTCTTGACACAAAACACACGCACATGTCGGAACTCCACAGGGCAGCATTATTGCCCCTATTTATCTAATATACATCGGAACGACATTATCACGAATGGTACGCGGGCGAAGTTCGTGATTTACGCCGACGACAAAATTCTTTTTGCCTCTGATATGTGTGAATAACACTTCAATATAGCGAAATCAGCCTTGTCTAAATTAGGCACATCGACTCACTAAAATTGTTTGTTAATTACACCTCTAAAACAAAAGCGATTGTCTTCCATCGTAAAGGGAAGCATGTTGCACCGGCTCTTAACACTCCCGTTAAAGAACAGTAATATAGCTACGGTAATCGAATTTAGAGAGAACATGTGCTGGGACAAGCGCACAGATTATATACCATCTAAACTTGTGTCAATAATCTGCATTGTTTATAAACACAGATTTTTTTCACCAAGAAACAAAATGCTGCTTTTTTATAACTAACTTTTCTCCTCTTACTCAAGTTATTGCATCATGGCCTGGGAAACTACTACAGCAAACAACATACAAAACTTTGCCAGGTTACAACGCAAAGCCTTTAGCGTTATCACATACTCACCGTACGATACCAATACAGAGGAAAAATTCGAAATATTAGCCTTAATACCAGTGGAAGATATCTGTAGTTTGAATTTATATTCAGCGCTAATTACAGGGAGTAAAATTAACAATACTATAACAACGAACTTAGCAGAACTTTGAATTGAACAACGCGCAAGTCACAATGTACCAAATCCTAAGCACTTGAAGATTGATCCTCTTCGCACAAATTACTCGATGAAAACTCTACGTGAGCTCATTTCGCAGATATTAAACAGTTACCCAAACAATAGTGTCGATATCTTCGGCTGAGTCTAAAGTAGATTAAGGACACTTTTTTAAACCACACTCCTGAGGGCTCCCGAACTGAGCGACGATTAGTGTCACGGCCATTGCTGAAGTTTTTAGACGACACTGGGCTAATGGGTCAGTGGTAGGGACGCAATCTCTTAAATCAGTGACTTAGGCGTAGCAATTGCCGACAGGCCTCTGTATGACTAATCCCGCCTCCGGACAGGCCACCATTGGAAACTGAACCTGCAGTGTTTAACGCTAGAGCATTATCCAGTGAGGCTAGCCTAGTAGTCCTGTTCGAGGAACTAGCGGGTATTAAATTGGATGTCATAGGGCTTAGTTAGGTTACGAGTACAGACGAGGCGTATACAGTACTAAGGGGCGGGTATGTACTGTGCTTTCGTGGATTAGCGAACAGACGAGAACTCTAGGTGTGGGATTCCTCATCAATCAGGATATAGCTGGCAACATAGAGGAATTCTACACCATTTTCGAGAGGATGACAGCTATCGTAATTAGGCTTAATAAGAGGTACAAGCTGAAGGTTGTGCAGGCCTACGCAGACGTGGAATCGGCAATGAACGAAGTAAAATTACAGTGCACTGTGCTCATGGGCGACTTCAATGCGAAGGTAGGCAAGAAGAAACCAGGCACCCAGAGGTAGGCGACTATGGCATAGGCTCCAGGAATAGCAGGGGGGAGTTATTAGTAGAATTCGCAGATAGAAATAATTTGCGGGTCATGAATAACTTCTTCCGGAAAAGAAAGAACAGAAAGTGGACGTAAGAGCCCCAATGGCGAGACTAAAAATGAAATAGACTTCATATTATGCACTCACCCTGTTATTGTGCGGGATGGGGAGGCCCTCGAAAAAGTGCGTTGTAGCGACCACAGAATGGCAAGGTCTCCAATTAGCTTAGACCAGAAGGGGTACCGGAAGAAATTAGTTATGTGGAACCCATTAATGAGTTAGCGGTAACAGGGAAAGTAGAGGAATTCAGGATATCAGTGCAGAAAAGATATTCGGCTCTGAGGTAGACCATCCTAATGTTCAAACAATGAGCGATAATCTCGCAGCTATCATTACGGAGTGCGCAGTAGAAGTAGGCGGTAAGATAGTCCGAGAGGATACCGGCAAGCTATATCAGGAGACGAAAGATCTAAGAAACGCCAAAGCATGAAAGCGTCTAACCATATACGGACAGAATAAAACTGGCAGAGCTATGAAAGTTAATAAATATGCGCAAGGTAGCCGACACTAGGAAATTTCATACGGAGAAAATCGAGCATGCTTTAAAGAACGGAGGTAGTCTCAAAGAAGCGAAGAGGAAACTATATAGGCATAGGCATAAACCATATGTATGCGCTGAGACAAAGAGGGCAATGTCATTAGCAATATGGATAAGATAGTTAAAGTAGCCGAAGAGTTCTACAAAAATCTATATAGTAGCCAATGTAATCAGAAAGTTAATGAGAGAGGCGGTAGCGCACAGGAATGGGACATCCGGCCGGTAATGAAAGAGGAAGTAAAGAAAGCCTTAGAAGGCAATGCAAAAAGGGAAAACAGCTGGTGAGGATCAGGTAACAGCAGTGAAGATTGTGCTAGAAAAACTAGCCACCCTGTATACGCAATACCTTCTGATCTCGAGCGTACCAAAAGCTTGGAAGAACGGTAACTTTATCTTAATTTATAAGAAAGGGGACATCAAGGACCTGAAAAATTACAGACCGATAAGCCTACAGTCCGCTGCCTACAAGGTATTTACCAAGGTAATTGCAAATAGAATCAGGACAACATCAGGCTTCAATCAACCAAGTGATCAGTCAAGCTTTCGTAAAGGATACTCGCCAATAGACCATGTTCACACTATAAATCAGACAATCAGATAATAGAGGAATGCGCGGAGTACAACCCCTATATATATAGCCTTCATTGATTAACAGAAAGCACTTGACTCACTGGAAACCTCAGCAGTTATGCAGGCATTGCGAAATCAGGGTGTAGGAAAGTTATATGTGAAAATACTGGAAGATATTTATAACAACTGGACTGCTGCCATAGTTCTTCATAAAGCCAGCAATAAAATTCCAATAAGGAAGGGTGTAAGGCAGGGATACAGGATGTCGCCAATGCTATTCACCACCTTTTTACGGAAGGTGTTCCGAGCCCTGGAATGGGAACAGTTGGGGATAAGAGTTAATGGAGAATACCTGAGTAATCTGCGATTTGCTGATGGCACTTCGTTGCAAAGTCATTCAGGGGATGAACTGCAAATCATGATCAATGACTTAGAGAGGCCATTCAGAACGGTGGGTCTAAAAATTAATATGCAGAAAACCAAATTCATGTTGACAGTCCCGGAAGGGAAAAGCAGTTTACGACTGGCAGCGAGGCGCTGGAAGTGGCAAAGGAATTCGTCTACTTAGGGCAGGTAGTGACAGCTGATCCGGATCACGAGAGGGGAATGACTAGAAGGATAAGAATGGGGTGGAGCGCATATGGTAGGTTTTCTCAGTTCATGAATGGCAGTTTAGTAATATCCCTCAGGAGAAAAGTTTACAACAGCTGTATCTTACCGGTACTCACCTATGGGACAGAAACGTGGAGGCTAACGAAAATGGTTCAGCTTAAGTTAAGAGAACGCAGCGTGCTATGGAAAGAAAAATGATAGGTGCAACGTTAAGAGACCGGGAGCAGGCAGAGTGGGTGAGGGAACAAGCGCGGGTTAATGACATCCTATTCAAAATCAAGACGAAGAAACGGGCTTGGGCAGGGCATGTAATGCGAATGGCAGATAAGCGCTGGTCCTTAAGGCTAACGGAGTGGATTCCATGAGAAGTCAAGCGTAACAGAGAGCGGCAGAAAGTTAGGTGGGCGAATGATTTAAAAGTTTATGGGGATATGGTCGCCGCAGCTGGCAAAGAACAGGGCTAATTCTAGAGACACGGGAGTGGCCTTTGCCCTGTAGTGGGCGTAGTCAGGCTGATGATGATGATGATTGTTCTCCCAATGGCCTTTATTAATTGTTTGGAACGAAAAGGTATGACTCTATTTTGAGCACATGTTGGTTAAGCTACACATTATAGAATGTATAGCTTAAAGGAATTCACAGGGCCGCGGACCCCGTCAAGCCCAACTTGAGGCTTTTTGTCTGCGGCCCTTCAACATTGTTAATGTTGAAAACAAACAGCTTGATTGATTGATTGATTGATTGATTGATTGAGTGATTGATCTATTGATTGAGATTTTCTTTGCGTATCCTTCAAATGTATTACGGGCTATTTTAATCTTCCTGTGTTTGCTTTTTGTACCCTGCTTTAGCCTCTTTCAATTTTTCTTTACAGACGAATGCAAATGGTCCCCATTTGTGTGTGTGTGTGTGTGTGCCACACACACACACACACACACACACACACACACACACACACACACACACACACACACACACACACACACACACACACACACACACACACACACACACACACACACACACACACACACACACACACACACACACACACACACACGCACGCACACACGCACGCACGCACACCGAACATGACGCGCCATTATGCTCCGTATTTTAGTGGTCGACAGTGCCTAAGGATTATTAGATTGTTATATTGTGAAATTTTTTGTATGGTATATATTGACATTGTATTGTATATACATTGAATTATATCGTGCATATATGTTACATTATATTGTGAATTTTCACATTTGTGAGCGTTGCCTTATCCGGTGCGTGGTCTTCATGCACTAGCAGTGAGTTTCTTAGGTGCGGGAGGAAAAAAAAGGGCACGCAGATGACCAAAAATAGTTTTTCATTGTTATCTTTATTAACATTATTTATATTATACTGCAGGGGCGAGACAAAGAGCCAACTGAAGATTTAAAAATATTTTCCCGCTTTGGAACCTCTTCTCGGCCTCTTAAGGGTATGACTTTGATGTCTGTGAGGCGAAGCGACTTTAAGCAAATACTTTTTTTTTACATTGATAGCATTTAAAGGCCCGTTCCTTGGGCTAAGCGTCGTGGTAGCAGTAGCAGTAGTAGTCAGCGTAACCGGAGGGTGGTAACCGCGGAGGGTGCTTGCCGTGGAAGCAAGAGGGTTGCGCTGACGTCACTCATGAACAGTGTTAACAGTATCAGTATCACGCATTGGTCAAACACCTCGAAGACATCTCCTGCCACTTCTCAGATCACAAGGCTTCCTTCCTGGCTATCAAGAACTGGGATAGAAGTGTAACTTGAAGAGCGAGTATGTCTGAAAAATAAAGAGTGCTCTATAACTGTGCTTATATGCATATCGCTCTCAAATTTTGTGCCCCGAGATACCGCGAAATGAAAATATAGACATCAAGCGCTGTCGCTGAATCTCGCGTTACACGCTCGTAACCGACTTGGGGGTTTTTTGGGCAGATACAAAGGTCGCTATTTTGCACACCTGCGACGTTCCGAGCGACCTGCCTGTGTTTCGTAATATCTCAATCTTCCAAGGGTTCAGAAAACCCTTTTCAGGAGGTTAGTTGTGCCAGTAAGCCTAACGGCATTGAAGCCTCTTCGATAGTGTTGTTTTCCTCAAACTTCTGCTACAGCATTGGTTTTAGTGCAACGATGTGTATTCAGTCAACAGATAACGTCAGCAGATCGCTTGGAGCGCTGCCAAGTGCGTGCAGTAAATGTCCCTCTTACGTTGGCTTTAAACGCAAAAAAATCGCCGCCGTGTAAAGTTCCAGACTCCAAACCACCTGCGCACTCATTCGTGAAGAGAAGATTGAATCTGTCTCTAAATGTTGGCACTTTTAATTTAGATCTTCACACGAGCCCCTTTCCTGCCCAACTAAAATGCATAGCTATGTAAACACTACTGGATTCCGAGCTGGGAGATAGAGTCGGGTAGGATAAACAAAGTCTGAAAAAATATTACGCACCTTATAAGTGCCTTAAGCGTTCGAATCCAGGTTCGTTCTTGGGATTATGACTATTTATTTTCCTATCTGCATCTACACTATCGGTCGTCGTTACAGTTTTTTCCTGATCTATCTAGCTCGTATTGAGTTTCTCCGTTATGCGGTTCTTATCAGTGGGTTTACTGCAGTGCAAATATTTATATATTTTTTGGCTCCCCAGTACTTTTCATATGTGTGAGTTTCCCGTATAGCATGACCAGCATCAATATATTTATGTAGGCACTGCAATTCGATGTCAGAAGACACCACCTGGTTTGAACACCGAGTTTTGCCTACACTGATTTGACCGAGCTATTCTCAACCATGGAAAAGCGTCGCTTCATAGACATATGTGTTGTCATTGCGTTCAGCCCTACACAACAATGCTGATTCACTGATGCCCAGAACGACCCAGGCGCAATGTGAGGACGGTAAACTGCGAGAGTGGCTGAGTGTGCACGCAGAGCAGCGTCACAACAAAACTATTTGCTTTTATTTTGAGGGACCGCTTGCAGGCTCTGCCCTTGCAAGCATGCTCTACCTGGAATGCGGTTCCACAAAATAATACCCATAATATAGCCGAACCGGTGTTCCAGATGCAAGTATGTGGGACACTCTGCCATATGAGTCTTTTTAGTTCAACTTAAACGTTCTCGCAAATGTTTCGATGATTTCTAGCAAGGCGGAACGTTAAAAAAATCCCATTTAAGTTCCAATTACTAAGAGAGGTCTATGTTCAACCATATAAAGAGTGGCGCATGTAGCGGTATTCCACAATAAAGAGCAAGACGGACTGCAGTTTCTGTGTGAACTTACGAAGTCACGATTGGTTAAATTATTGCTTTTTTCCGAGAAGTCTTTCGTCGTGTACTCTGCCAGCCGAATTCGCAGCATTTATGCGTCAGTGCGGCGCTATTTCGGACCCTTAGCGCGTATATTCTCCCCGTTCTCCACTGAAGACTATGCTATGGAAGTACACGAGGTCAGCGTGCTCCTCAACGTTAGAGTCCGCAGATGTGTCTGTAATGGCTATGTATAGCATCTGTTCGTCACACCCTAGAATTAAGGGTCAACCGTCGGATTCGCGGATGTTCATCTTTCTAAGCAAGCCAGAAAGAGTGCGTTCATGCTGCTGATCGTAAAGGCTCCCATTTGTTGATTCCGGCGTAAAACCTCTGGATAGCCTCAGTAAAAGTAGTTTCAACGGTTCACATTTCGTCGCCGATTCGCTTGACTCTCTTGGTTATCATGTGTCAGTAGTTGTCGCAGGCGACGAAGTGCTTATCGTTAGGCTGACTCTCTCCTGCCAGCAGCAGACTACCGCCCCGAATCGAAAGCCTGATTCGTAGCGCAATTTTCATCATGGTCTGCCTTTTTCACTGCTTCCTTAATTTCGTCGCGGCGCAGTTCAGGTGCCCACCCAGTGAGAGACTACTATTGCGCCTCTTATTTCCTTATAGCTAGTAATAACCCAGACACAGATGCGCACTCTGTGACATGATTTCCATCGTTTGGGAAAATTCATTGCTGGTTTATTTTGGCAGCGCACAACGGCTTTCGTCCTCCTTGCCTTCGATCGCCCGATGCGCCTGTGAGCTCTGCTTTTCCTGCCTGCGCCCTCCTCCGAAGTGAACAAACGACAGTTATAACTGTGCCTCATCACCGCCCCCCCGGAACCGCCGACTGCCAGTCCCACGTGTCCCAAGCAGACCTCCTGGATACCATTCCTAGCGACCAGCAGGTGAACGCTACACTCTTTGCTTACAGCATACTATCTTTTTAGCAAGTAACCCATGGCTTTCTGAGAAAGTCATGCATGAAGCTATTGTCGTACAAGATATATCATAATGACGGTACGTGCTAAGGGACTCTCAGCCATTTCTCCGTTCCTCGTGATGAAGAACAAACAGCGATATCTGTGCTATACAGCACCTCCCCCCCACCCCCCACCCCCACTTCTTCTGTTCACTCCAGGCCAAAAAGCGCTATAGGCCCACATAAATAACAACGCAAATTGCGCATTCTTCAGAGCAATCGATCTCCAACACGACGCCGATATCCCAAGCTGTGATGGATCAGGTTCTTGTCATCCAGCAGGAGAAGCACTGGGGCTGTCAGTCACTGCAGGCTACGACTCTTAAAGGGACCATGAAATGATATTTACAGATGTTAGGAAAAGCGCACAAGCGATGGGTGTTCCATTGCTTGTCACCGCACTGCAAAATTTTTTAAGCTAGCTTCATTAATACCGAAGATATCGGTGATTAAAAAAAAGTCCGTCACCGTCTGGAAGACGTTGAAGTAACGAGCGTTAGCTGTTTGGTTTACTAGATGAAGAAAGCGAAGAAGAACGCGCCACTCGTCTCGAGAAACGGAATGCAATACCCTTTGAAACGGGGTGCATTGCCACAATGCTCGGATACGTGTGCACGTACGCCGCCTAGCGTAACGATCGGCGCCTAGCGCCATCTATCAGAGAAACTACGATGCACTTCTACCCATTGTCGAGTTGCACCCCCTCGAGATACGTCCCAAACGGAATTTGCTTCTTTTGGTGGGTCAAGGTGGGCCTAGAATTCGGCTTGCGGTACAATATGATAACGCTTCAATTAGTAATTGCATGTATATAATGTTTTATCTATTATTTAATTGTGGTTCTATTTCTATACCACAACCCATAGGGTTTTATTTGCCTACCAAATTCGGTATGGAACTGTCCCCTGATGGGTGCCCGTTGTTGTCGGAGTATTACAGCGAAAGCTTTGTTGGCCGCAAACTCGCGATTTCACCGTGGCGGTACTCCATCGAGGCACGTGACGTCACAACGCGCGCCTCGCCGCGGAAGGTTACTGTGCTTTGCGCGCTCGCTGCGCCATCTGGCATGACGTGATACCGCGCCGCTCGCCTACGCAGCCGTTTGGTAGGACGTGACACCGCGTTTCTCGTCGTTGCGCTCGCCTCCGCTCGCTTCGACAGCTGCGCTGCATGCGTGATGTCACAGGATTGAAAAGGAGAGCTGGCGTGTGCCGCAACCACAGTTGAGGCGACAGTACGGACGGCGACAATTCTGATAGGCTGGAGGAGGCCTGGAATCGACATCGGAACGAGATGAAGAGGAAACGAATCGCCCAGGAAACAGACGAACAGCGCGCCGGACGACTGGCTAAACGCCGCCGTGAATATGCCGCTGCGAGAGAGGCACGTTTAACGTCCGGTGTCTCGACCGCTAGCAGCAGCGACAGCAGCCGGAGGAGAGACCTGAGTCCTGCTTCACTGAAGACGGCCCGTGGTGAACGATGGAATGCGACCAAGAGACTTCAGCGGCGGGCTCAAGAAACCGAAGAACAACGTGCCGTTAGCCTAGAGAATAGGCGTAAGAGTGACGCGACCCGTTCAATCCTTGGATAGCCTCGGTGCTGAAATCAAACATGGACCTACAGGTCATACTGGACGTTTATGCCTGTGCTTCATACGTTGTGGAATATGTGAGCAAGGCCAACCGGGGAGTTTCACACTTGCTTTCGCTACATATATCCTGGCATAGCCGAGCTAAGCCACTGCCATTTTATATAGCGGAACGAATGTATACATCTATAGCGGACCCGTAACGGGACAGTTTTCATACCCTTGTTAGGAAATTATGGTGACGAAAGGGGTGGAGGGCAAGGATGAGAGGGCGGAACCAATTATAATGGCCGCCATCTTGGATCCGAGAAACCAAAACTATGCCGCTATTTCGTCCCCTGACGTCATACTCACATAGTTCCACCTCTATCCACCATATTGCACCGTGACGTCATCATTGGTACATGGCAGGTGGTTGTTTCTACAATGCTATTGTAGATGGCGCTACAAGTCTCAATGCGAGATGCGCCGTTTTCTACTTGCAGCCACAGATGGCGCTTTGATCTCAGGGTGGTAGGAGACCTCACGAAATCTCGAAACGTGGCGAATAGTAGCTGCCACAGATGGCGCTGTGATCAATGGGGGTAGCAGACTCCACAAAATCTCTAAAAGTGATGATTAAGAGATAACACTCTTAAAAGATGCTCCGCCTCCCTCGCCCCTCAAAGCGCCAGAAAAAAAATAAAGAAAATAGGTAGGGACTGCACCCTTCAGCGCCCAATCTAGCCCCATCCCGCACACGTCAATTGAGCGCGCCCAATAAGGAGGCTTGCCCAGATTGTGAACTGACGTCATCGAGCTAGGTAGCAACGCGTGATGGGGGGTCGACCTAATCGCTTGCGAGCTACTGCAACCACAATTTTTTTTAACTATTCCTAAGTTATTTGGTCCTCGTAGAGCCTCTAAAACTTGACTCGGATGCTCACAAAGGCAACCTCTACAGATTTGCTGCACTATAATATCAGCATCAAAATAATTTCAGGGTCCCGCCGAAAACAGGCGCTGTTTCCCGATGGAAAGGCTCCTCATACAGATATCGCTGTAACATTCTGTCGACATTTCCTTTTCTCATCCATGGACCCCGCATGTGAGCATGCGTTTGGACAGGTAGGCACCATGAAAGAGGTGTGCTGCGCTACAAGACAAAGGCAAGTGCAAGAAGAGACGCGCATCTGTGCGCGCACGCATTTCCTCCTCTTTTCCACAGGCCGCGCACGCGCATGCACACAGAACGCTTACTTCTGGCTAGCTCGTATTGCAGCGCTGCCGTCTTGCGTCGCGTTATACCAGCTACGCACCAAGAAACAGCTCCTTTCTGCATCCCTGCAGTAGAGCACGTACGGCGACATCTTACGTATCAGAGCGGGCGCGACTGGTTCTTTTTTAGCTCCCCCGGGGTAAACGAGTTGACCGGCACGTATTCGACAGCCAAAGCTATGGACGGCATTTAGGCAGAAGCTGTCGCAGACTGAATGTAGCCTCCAGGCACCGGAGTGCGACACTTGCGGCCGCCGGAGGAGGAAATGATCGGGTGCGAGGTAAGGCGAGGACGAGTGATCGCCAGCGCAGACCTTGCATCGCCCCTTTTGGTTGTTCGTTTCGCACCAGAGCGTGAATTACGAGCTTGCTCTCTGCATCGGCGCGGTCTGCTGTTCCCGGCCCGCCGTTGCTGGCCGTTTCACAAGTTTTGTGCAGCACAGTGCGTGACAAAGGCGGTTGGCATAACGTGCACCACGGAATGCACGTAAAAGTTGTACTGGCCTGTCGCCGTGAGGAATCTTCGTCTCAGACCTCTGTATAACGTGAAAAACTGGTATACAAGAGGGTTACGTGCATTCTTCTTGCGCTTGTTAACACCACTCGATGACTTGTGATCGTTAGAGAAAAAGAGAAGAGAAAAAACGTCTTCTGTTGTATCGCTTCCAAGAGCACGTATATCTAGATCCTTTATAGCCCTCGAGTCGCTGCACTTGCCTAGGTGTCACACAGCGGCGCGCCAGGCTTTTCCGAATAGATTCGATGCATACAACAAGCGGCAGACGAGACCCGATGCCGGGTACGTAGTGCGCAGTCACGGAGGGCGCGTCGCTGGCGTTTAGTGGCAGCGGAATGACTGTGCGCGACACAAAGTATTGCCGCGTTCAACCGCTGCCGGCAGATCCAGTTTTCGGGGAAGCGGCCAGCCATGCACTGCTTGTAATATAGAGGCGTTTTTCGCGGATGGCAGTTATCCCGCGGACAAGCTGTAAGTACGCATGTCGGCGCTGCTAACGCTCTGCTGCTCGCCGTGTCACCACAAGTCCTCTGTCACCGCAGTCGCTGTCTTTTACCATGTTAGAGGCTTTTAAGCGCGCAGTGCGAAACTCTGGTGAGCCCACCTTTCAGATCTTTTTATTTTAAAATAATAAAAACGATGCTGATGCCATAAAACCAGTCTATAAAATGTATAACTGCAATGCTCTGCTTGTTCCGCTGCGTATTGGGGTATTAAATTGCCTTAAAGTTTAAAAACTCACAAATTTTCCCCCTTCCCTGGAGCGAAAAAATGACCCCAAAAGGTCACCTTTACGGCGACATTAGCACAAAGGACTTCTTCCGAGATGAACGACGTCGCGAGCGCCCTCAACGATGTATGTCACAACCATAAACTTCTGCATTTCCTCGCCGGCCGTAGGGGGCAAAGTCCATGGACTTGGGCTACGAAACACTGTAGCTGCAGCTGTAGCTGTACCGTTGATGTTGATGTTACTCTAGGAGCAGTAGCTTCCTCTATCACTTCTTCAAGGTAATTTTAGCGAAAAGTACGAGAGATTTTTTTCTCCACTTCCTATTTTTCTTTTTTCAATGGACATTGTACCTGTGGTGTGTTTATGAGATCGAAGTACTATTTCCTTCGGGATCTATACTCAAGGTTCTTTTCCTCCTTCCTTGACGCCATTTACAAATCTCCTGCTCACTCGAGAGTGACAAATTGATCACAAATTGTTAGCACATCTAGTTACAACCAGCCTTTATTCGCCAGGCCTCTCACCAAGGATGAAATTTGCCCACACACTTCCTTTTCGTAAAATGTACTTTGCGGAACCCGAGCTCAGTCAAGAAGCAGTCGAAAGTCGACATAAAAATGACATCAAATGCAGAAGCTCACCCAAGCATGAAGGGCTCTAGTCACAGCTAGTCTCTAAGAGGAAAGTGCTCAGAAGCTTTGACTCAATTCCAATGTGCTAGTAAAATTTGTTTTAAGGTTGCGGTATTGCGCCCGTTCTAGTTCATGGAGCGCCACCCCTTATGAGAATGCAACTGACCTTTGAATTCAACTGTCTTTTATCGGTACTTACAATTTCCTCCCAATAATCATCCATCATCCACAAAGTCGGGCAAAGAAACGATAAGCGGCAAAAAGCGGTATAAACAGCGGCTAATAAACAAAAATAAAATACAAATAAAACACGAGCACCAGGGATCTAGCCAGCAGCATTCTGACTCGTAACCCGTCACGGGTTCGAACCCGACCGCGGCGGCTGCGTTTTTGTGGGGGAAAAACGCTAAGGCGTCCGTGTGCTGTGCGATGTCAGTGCACGTTAAAGATCCCCAGGTGGTCGGAATTATTCCGCAGCCCTCCACTACGGCACCTCTTTCTTCTTTCACTCCCTCCTTTATCCCTTCCCTTACGGTGCGGTTCAGGTGTCCAACGATATATGAGACAGATACTGCGTCATTTTTGCTTTCCAAAAAAAAGATTATTATAACCCGTCACGCTACCAACTACACCCCCCCCCCCCCCCCCCCCCCCCCCCACACACACACACACTTTTTTTTATTGCATGGGTAAACTGCGGAAAATTGAAAGACTCGAACATACTCGTGCCTTGGATCACCGGACTGCATAAGTCCAGCCCGACATACTCCCGAATTTCACCACCGTCACAAATATAAAAATTCTAGGAGGCACACACATGCATTTTTCCAGTTTGAGGTTCCGTGAGTGCAGCATACGTACCCCGCACCAAGCTCTCAGAACACAGGCTGCTATTATCGTGGTGATTTGGCATGTCGGTCCATCATAGGGCTCTTTCACATTCCGAACAGCCACATCAACCGAAGGAGATTACAAGGCACAACACAGTTTTCCTCACCATGCAGAAATTTAATTCTGCGATGCGTAATTTCATTGTTTTTAAGCGTTTATTGTAATACCAGCCATGAGAACATAACACATCACGGCACAGAATAAAACAATGATAAATGGTCTGTAGAGTATTTTCACAGGCGGAAATTCACCGTCCATGCCACTACCATTCTAGCGTGAAACTATGCCTTGACAGGCAGCGTCGATGGATGCAATTTGAAAATAGTTTTTTCAGCATTTGAATGCACATTCGCTGAACATGCTCTAAAACACTTGTGTCAAGAAACTACAGATAAAGCAGCCGAAACAACGGCATAGGAACAAAGGCTCTATAAGAGCCTCGCCTCAGTTATCTGCTTTCTGGAAAGACTATGCAGGTGACCTAAAGAAAAGCGCACAGTGAAGGCGTCAGCAACTTCCTTAAGGAAGCCGTAAGAGTCGCCTCAGAAGCCTCTACAGTCGGTGCGAATAGGTGAGACAAGTTAAGGAAAGGCAAAACGTCTAATAAGCACAGCTACTAAAAGAGAGTGATTTGTCGATCTAAAAAAAAAAACGCTGAAAAAGTTGTTGCGCAACCAAGAGAACAAAGCCAACTGCACCAGACCCTAAAGGAAGAAGCAAGTTGTCACGACGCGTGGGCTCCCATTGAGAGCGTCACACGATTGTTGTGAATGCCATATATATATATATATATATATATATATATATATATATATATATATATATATATATATATATATATATATATATATATATATATATATATATTACCTGCACTTCCTTCCTCGCCCAACGCAGGACTTGCAGAACGTGGGCAAACTTTGCAAAACAGAGTTTTTGACCCATCCAAGCCTGTGTTTGTCGTTTCTTAGACAATATGTGTGAATCCCAGTAGGCCACATTGTTTTGAGCCTAGTGAACAGCAAACTCTAGATATTGATGGGTGCCTCAGTTCCAGCTTATGCCATCAAAATGACTTGGCCTCATACCCCGGTGACCTAACCAATATCGTTTGGATTCATCTAAATAAAGAGCAGCACATGAACCCTCGCAAAGTTAATCTTTGAAATGTTAAGGCTCAAGTACACATTTTTTTGTGAGAACAATAGAGGGCGACGTCACCACCATAGGCTAATATCTTAATTTCACATTGAGTAAGGAAGAAACCACACATAGCGACTTATTAATAATACAGAGGCAAAGATGTTCCATGTATGGGACGAACAACAAAGGCGGTAACGGGCATCCTTGGCGAACAGATGATTTCAGTGGTGTATAGTTTGGTTGGCCTTTGGTTAACAATTAACCTTGTAGGACTCCTTACAGCACGGCCCAATGCCCCTGAGCAAAATATCAATATATGCATGCTCGGAGACCGCGAACAAGAAATTTTGTAGAACGTCGTCCAACCCCTTAGCAAGGTTAGTCTTATTTGAATAAGAGCGACTTAGCCGGCTGATACTGTCGCCAATACCGTGCGTGTAATAAGAACATGGGTTTGGATACTGCGGGCTCTAATACGACCGACCTGATGCGAGCCTATTAAGTCCATGACAACTATAGCTGCAGACAGCTACGAAGAGCCTCGCAAACGGTTTCTAATCTACATTACAGAGGGAAATTGGGCAGTATTACTCAAGAGTATAGAATCGATTAGTATCTGAGCTTCTTTTGGAATATATATATATATATATATATATATATATATATATATATATATATATATATATATATATATATATATATATATATATATATATATATATATATATATATATATATATATATATATATATATGTGTGTGTGTGTGTGTGTGTGTGTGTGTGTGTGTGTGTGTGTATAATAAATAAATAATTATAGTAAACAATCTCTTATGCTCTTCGATTTGTGTGGCTGTTTGCGTCTGTGATATATATATATATATATATATATATATATATATATATATATATATATATATATATATATATATATATATATATATATATATATATATATATATATATATTAGCAGACAAGGCAAATGGAGTGAGGGGCTCGTTTGACAAACATATTAAGGAAGCCAACAGTCACCGAAATCAAGGTGCATAGGGGAATGTTTCTTTTTTTTTAATATCTAGTGCCAATCAATTAGTTTTTTAAAGAAAATGACTCATAAAGCAGCAGAAAAAACAACCATGCCACCGGTGGGATCCGAACCCACGACCTCCGAATATCGCGTCCGGTGCACTTACCAACTGAGCTACGGCGACGGCTGTCCAATCTGCTGCTTTCGTGGGTATTTATGTTTTGCGTGTAAGCGAACCTTGAGAGTGTTCACCAGCGCCCAATTTTCTTCTGCTGCTTTATTGCTTTATAAGTCATTTTCTTTAAAAAAAAACTAATTGATTGGCACTAGATATTAAAAAAAAGAAGCATTCCCCTATGCACCTTGATTTCGGTGACTCTTGGCTTCCTTAATATATATATATATCACAGACGCAAAGAGCCACAGAAATCGAAGAGCGTAAGAGATTAGTTTTTATTAGTGGTGTTGATCAATACAGATTATTAGTGAATATTTTATCACTTCAAGATAATTCATTACAAACGCAGAAGATAAAATAACCACGTGCCGCCGGTGGGAGCTCTGAATTATGCGCCCGGTGCTCTACCAACTGAACTATGGCGACGAATGTCAGACCTTTTGCTTTCGGGGGTATTTAGGCTTTACGTGTGACCTAACCTTGAGAGTGTTCACCAGCGCCACCCTCGTCCATAAGCGGCGGACGTAGCACGTCCGGTAATACCGCGAGTGTGACGTGGAACGTCATCGAAAGGCAAATGCGGAATCTATGTGAGAACCCTCTTAGGCTTCCTATGGTATCAAGGCTGCCAGAACCGATGCCCTTGTTACGCAATTAAGCAGACAAGGGAAGGAAAATGAGGGGCTCGTTATACATTTCACACAAGCCAACAGCCACAGAAACCAAGGAGCATGGGGGATTTTTATTTAATTTGTGGTGCTGATCAATAGAGATTATTGGTGAATATTTGATCTCTTAAAGATAATTGATTAGAAAAGCACACACACATATATACTGTATTTATATAGCGATATATATGCTTCGTTAATGGAAACTCTTTTAATTGGCTCGACGTTTCGATCGGAGGACCGATCTCCAGTCAAATGAAGTTGTTTCCTTTAACTTCGCTATTTACTTTATTAATCAGTCAAGCACGTCATATATGCACAGGGTGTTTTACCTGTCACTTTACACAGTGTTGAAAAATAACCTTTTTCAGACAGATGAGCGCCTTTTTCGGAATAGCATCGTCAGCGGTCTAGTACATCATAATACAGCGAAGACGTGCTGACAGGCAGGCTGGTTAAGTAATATTGAATAAACTTTTTACCTATTACAGTTAGGTTTCCTAATTGTTGAGAGGTTCATAGCCCACCTTGAGTATTATCCATATCAATTTTTTAGAATTTTCGAAACTAGGTTACCCTCGGCGTTGTGGCCTAACAAATTCTGGCTATTTCGACGAGTTTTGCGTGCCCTGGAGAGGTTGCTCTGCCTGCAAGCTTTCGAAAGCCCATGTATTTTGGCGCCATGTAGGCAAAATTTGTTGGGACGCAGCGGCGAGGGTAACCTCATTTTCGAAATTCTAAAAACTGATATGGATATTACTTAGGGTGGGCTACACGCCTCTCAATAATTAAGGAACGTAACAGTATTAGTTAGAAAGTGAACTAGCTATTCAATATTAGTTAACCAGCCTGGTAGTCAGCACGCCTTATCTGTATTCTGATATGATACACCGCTGACAGCCATTCTGAAAAAAGCGCTCATCTACCTCAAAAAGTCTATTTTTAAAAATTGTGTAAAGTCTTAGGTGAAACGCTCTGTATATATTCCTATATACCAGGTGTTTGAGGAAAGATTTTCTAAAATTTTTAAAAATAGGCTTCTTCGGGTGAAAACATGGCTTTGGCGGAATGGTATTACCAGTGTTGGCGGCCAGCAGAAAACCGGTGAATCGTATGAAGTAGTAAGCTGGTCAGCTAACCTTTAATAATTGAATTTTAACTAGTAGAGTTAGGCGCCTAGTTGCAATTAGAGATTTGCAGCTTTTCGAATTTCGATAAAGTGATTGTCCTCGGCGCTGTGGTTCGACAGAATTTGGCTACATCCTGCCAAAATACATGGGCTTACGAAAAGCATGCAGGCAAAGCAACCTTTCCAGTCCATGTAACTAGTGAAAAACGCCCATTTTTGTCGTGCCACATCGCCAAGGATAACCACGTTTTCGAAATTCTAAAAACTGATATGGTTTTTACTAACGACCGGCTACAAATCTCTAATTGCAACTAGGCGCGTACCTCTACTGGTTAAAAAATTAGTTATTAAAAATTAGTTAACCATATTACTACTTAAAACGATTCACCGTTTTCTTTTTTTTTTTTTGGTGTGCGCCAACACTGGTACAATACAATGCCGAAAAAGCCATATTTTTACCCCAAAAAGCCTATTTTTTTTATTTCTGGAATTCGTCTCTGAAACGCCTGGGGCACCTGCGGCCGAACTGAAATGGAAAAATTGTTATCGCTCCAACGTAAAGCGGTTCGAATATTGATGCCCTCCAGAACCTACATCAGCGCAGGTGAACTAATGAAGCAGCTTGCTATACCACCTGTTACAATCTCCTACACTATCAGATTGTGCCTTCTTGTATACACAAAAATAACACAGAACTACAACAGCTTCTGTAATCAATACTTTAGCAGAGATACTAGTTACTTTTTCGGAAAACCTCAGTTTTAGTCGAGCGTCCTCGTACCAATTATGGAAAGGAAACTGTGGAATATCAAACCATGCTAATCTGTAATGCTCACCCTAAATTGATTGATATTGCAAAGAAATGTAAAACAGTTCGCAAATTTAAGCGTGAATGCTGGAATTTCATATTACTGTCTGCATGATTTTTGTAATGCGCGGTCTTGTGATCTTCTTTCTTTTTTTTTTTTACTTCTTACTCCCACCCAGAACAGAGCAATCTCTTCACTGATTGCCTTTAAATTTACTAACCAACTTTTTTTTTACTTTCCTTTTGCTTTTTGCACTGCACTGTTACTTTATATTTTTCATATTGACATTTTGACACAGTATAATATTCTGGATAATGTTGCTTGTTCTTGTATAACTGTTGTTGTGGAGAGCGAATGCTGACGCGCCACTGTTGCTGCACCGTCGGTGTCCTCTGAGGCCAGGGCCTAGTCAGGAGGATGCGTTCCCTCCTTTTGCCCTGCCTCAAGGGCAAGAACTATGTATTAACTCAATAAAAAAATAAAACAACAATATCAGGTGTTTCAGGGAAGCTGATCACTAATTTTTAAAAATAGGGTTTTTGAGGTAAACAGTCGCTTTTTTCGGCATAGTATTGCCAGCTTTGGCGGGCGCCAAAAACAGGTGATTGATGTTAACTAGTAAAGTAATTAACTAAAATCTAATACTGAACTTTTTAGATATTACCAACAGGCACCTGATTGCAATTAGAGATTTGTGGCAGGCCGTTAGTAATAACGACATCAGTGTTTATAATTTCGAAAACGTAATTACCCTCGGCGCTGCGGCTCGACAAAATTTGGCTATTCCGACTAGTTACGTGCACTAGAGGGGCTGCTTTGCCTGCATTCTTTTCGAAAGCGCGTGTATTTCTGGCACCATGTAACCAAAATTTGTTGAACAGTAGCGGCGAGGGTAATCGCGGTTTCAAAATTCATCTTCCGGCTACAAATCTCTAGTTGAAATCAGGTGCCTATCGGTAATGGCTAACATTTTAATTATTAGAATTTAGTTAATTCCTTTATTAGTTAACATGGTTTGCCTGTTTTTAGACGCCCGCCAACACTGGTATTACTATACAGCAAAAAACTTCTCTTTACTTCAAAAATCCTATTTTTTTTAATTGGTGATCTGGTTCCCATGAACATCGGGTATATGCCCGAAATGAAAAATCGAAAGCAAAAAAACAACATAAGATTCCTGGATAACTTCCACCAAAACAGGTGCAATGCAGTGCGAAAATGTTTCATGGAATTCGTTAGGAATACCATCTGGGCCAGGACATTTCTGGCACTGCAGGTAAAAAAAAATGGCAAATTTAATTTTCTCCAAGATGATCGCGTCTGTCCACCACAGCACGCTGGTCTTCGTCAAGTCAAGGAAAGGCTTCAGATAAGCAAATGAAATCTGATCCCCCATTTTGGCTTCCACGACTCCGAAAAGCTTCGAGAATATTCAAAAACTGCATCAAGAGTAACTGGTGCATCGCTGAGCGTGCAACAATCGTACTGAATTTCAAATATTTCCTTCCCAAGAGCAGTCTTTTCATCGCTCAGTGCATGGCGACATGGTTGCTCATCTAGAAAGCTGCAGGATAAAAACCTTATGAAGCCCCCTTATATATTTTGGTTACAAACAGTGATCTTACGTTACTGATTTCTTCTACGTCTATAGGCACCCGGGCCAGTCCTCTGTAGCTCATGTCGCTCAGTTAAAGTACGCTCGAGGTCACGAAGGTGATGTCACTTCAGGAACACAAATGTTAGGGAGGCTTTAATAACCATGATTTACAGCGACAGCTGTTCAGCGCCCGTTCCTGGGCTTCGCGTCGTAGTAGTAGTTGTCGTAGTCGTTGCAGGTGTAACTGGAGGGTGCGTTGTCATATGGCGTCTTCGACTGGTCGCTCCCGTGGTCCGGTTAGGATCTGCCAGGGTGGGAGCCGCTCTTGCTCTGAGCGCACAGCGAGACTAGTCAAGCCGAATGGTCAGCGAGTTTTTAGAGCGGAAGCGCAGGGGGCAGAAGGAGGACGTAACTTCCAGAACCACGACGCGGCACCGCTGCTGCCATCAACAGTAGCCGCACGTGGCCGCACACAGTCTGCATCGAGGTCGCCGCTTAGCCTGCACCGATCGCTACCCCGGCTCTCCGCCTCCGGCAAAAATGAGCGCCCCGTGGGACGCCCATTTTTCGAACATCGCCTTGTATGTAGCACTGTCGCCATCGTCTGCGCTGCTGCTGGAATCGCTGTTATGTGACAGCAACACAGACCGCGTTCCTAGCGTAGTTATCCGGCGCCTCCTGGACATTATTTGCCTTACACAGCGTGACATCCGCAAAACACAACACTGCAAGGACGCTACAACTGCGTCAAAAGCCTACACTTGCTTCTGCCTATACGCGTAAAGGCTGGTTCACATGCAAGCGACTGAGCGATTGAGCGGGGCGTCGCAGCGAAAATTTCCATCTTGTTGGAACCTCGCCGCTCATCGCCGCGACGACTCAAAACAGGTTTTTCCGCCGCGGCGGCAGGATTCGCTAGCATTTTCGCTTGCATGTGACACAGGCTTAAGGGACGCCGAGGCCTCGCACCGCTTTCGCGAAATGGCGGAAGTGGCTTTGTCCCGCGGACTCATCTCTGGGCCGCTCCGACTTTTTTCTCGGAGCCCATCAGAGCGCTCTGAGGTGAAGGCGAGCACTCAGAAAGGACCAGCCAAATGTAGTCGGAGCGTCCGGTTTCGACCAGCCGAATGTCTCTCAGAGCGCTCTAGAGCGATCTAAAGCGACCAGTCGAAGACACCATAACAACTCGGAGGTTGATTACTGTGGGAGGAGGAGGGCCTGACGAGAGCGGGTGAATGAGTAACCACTGTGTGGTTACACCGGAACAACCATGAGGGTATACCCTAGAAGGAAGAGAAGGGTTACTCTAGGAGGAGGGTATGGCGAGAGTGTAGGAATGCGCAATTGTATGGTGGTATCCACGGGAACTGTCCGGATGATGGTTAGCGCGGAAGGAGGGTTTGGCTAGTCCGTTCAAAAACATAACCAGAGGGTGGTTACCCTGGAAGGAGGAAGGTATTGCGAGAGCGTAAGACGCAAGCAGAGGGTGGCTGCCCCGGGAACCACCTGGGTTACCCTGGCAGAAAGAGACGGAGGGTTACCGTTGAAAGAAGAGGGTATGGCGAGAGTGTAGAATGCGTTACCGGAGGATGTTGACCACGGTAACCACCCTCCGGATGGTTCCCGTGGAAGGAGATGAGAGAGTATGGCGCGAGCAGAGGAATCTAGCACGGCCCATCTGCGGCGGCATCTGAGAAACGCGCCGCCCGAGGAGAGAGGGTCGTCGGTGGCGCCGGGCGACTGGAGTGGGGGACTGGAGAGGAGAGCTAGTCAAGAAACGAATGTGCGCGGAAAATTAAAAAGAGCGTCCAAGAACTACACAGATATGAAGTGAACTATACTGATATGAATTTTCACGGGAACACTTGTGCGTCAGCGCTGCAGAGCTCACCTGGATAGCAAACCAGGTCCAAGCTCACCTGAATAAACAGAGAGGGTATACCTGTTTGTTTGCAATTGTATCATTGTATCGTTGACGCCGGAGCACGGAAGGCAGAGCGTGAAATATCTCACATTCAGTTAACAAAATGAATGATCGCTGCTACACACAAGGTTTACCGATATTCTCTTGGCTCGATTTCTGTGCTTTAGCGTGCCAGGTATACGGACAGCCTGCTTGCAATATAGCCTCTGTTAAAACATTTACCTCTCCACGTGTTAGATGATCGTGACGTGCGATGGTACTGATTAATGTCCTCACGATTATGTTCAGCGTCCTTTTCAACGAACGCAGCGTGAGAGAATCACACCTGATGAAGATCTCCGCAGCTTGCCCGGGCACCGTCCACGACCATTCGCTACGGCGACGCCGAGCCATGAATAATGACCCGTGGCTGCTCGCCGAGGACTGATTCATGAACTTTTCTATGGTCATTACCAGAAACTCGGGACAAGCGCTTCCATATAGTTGCCTTGGCTGCCACCATGTCGGCATTTTTTGTTTATACTTTTGCAGGAGCCCTTTTCCCTCCCCCATGAAATGTATAGCCATTGTTGTGCCTGGACATTTTCAACAAAGTTTCGTTTCGCTGGCATCATATGGAAGCCAGGGATCGAGCTCATCGGCACGGCGCAAGCTCGCCTCGCTGCCCAGCGCCCAGCGGCGGACTGCCCAAATTTGTCCTCGCCTCCAAATCCACCCGAATCGAGATCAATGTCGGTTCTCGCACTACTAGGTTCGTATGCGAATTGGTTTTCAGCTAAACTATTCGTGTTCGATTCAGTAGCAAATCTACACACTTCGTATTCGATTCAGTTCGGAAAAAAGTACTATTGAAGCGACAGCTTCACTACGGGACCTTGTGCTTCGATCGCCGCTTGCCTAGTTTTCACCTTCACCGTCAAACCACGAAAAACAGAAAAGAAATTGAATCAATATCCATGACCGAAAGTCCAATCAGTGGCTGCGCGAACATATCTCCTTTAAGGGCCGCTCAGCAAGACCACTAGGCTATGGCCGCAGCCAACAAGCATCGTGTTAAACTGCGCCACACACTCGCGCTGAGCACTTCAGAGCTCCATCAACTTCCATCTGCTCCGTGCCGCGGCATTGTCTGCTCACCGTCGTCTTCTACGCAGCACAAATCCGTGCTTTCGCTCCGATTCGAGTGTAGTAAACATTCTCTGTAGTTTTTCGCACACCGCTAGTGATGAACATTGGCATAAAACCTGAATTTCCCATGGACACACTGACAAACGGTGCCTGCCGGTATCCCAGTTCTTTTTTCCACTTAGCTCATATGTTTCCCTAATGTGAACTCTTAACGGTGGGTGAAGTGCTGCATAGGTATAATTTCCGGCTTCCCAGTGTTAATCATATGTATAATGAGTCTGCCGCATATAATGGCAACCGTCCTGCGCAGCTTTCCTTAACATTTAGCAACTAGCGTCACCTGTTGGCCGCCAGTAGCGAACACCGCGTAACTCTATCGAGATATTTTGAGCTCGTAACTTTGAGAGAAGTAGAGAGTCCCGAGAGATTCTGCGACAAAAATGCTGATTATCGTGGTCAACTTTTCCTTCTCGCTGCAAAATTTGGCCTATTAAGTGCTTCCTGCGCTTACACACGCTATTTCCGGCGGTCATATAAAATCGATGGTATGTACCGAGCATTCGAAATTCCCGCGGTGATTGAGTGTTCGGTGCCACGTGTCACGTGTCACGTGGTGACAGCAGTGCACACTGTAGGCACTGCTAGCCAATTTCAGAAGATCCAATGGGATGGAACATTGGGTTTACCAACACTAATCTGACCGAGCCATCGGTTATTTGTTGTAGTTTGTTGTAATTTAACTGAACCCTGCTCAACAGTACCGAATCATTAGCACCCAGAGCGTCGCAAACACGATGTGAGGACGGTAAGATGCATAAGTGGCTGGGCACGACGGCAGGGCAACGGCGCTAGGACCTTTCAGGCTCAACCCCAGCAAGCAGGCCCTGCGGAGCGTGGTTCCACATAATTTTTAAAACGTAATCAGAAGATGTTCCAGATGCGCGTACATGAAACACTGTGTCACAGAAACATCTTACTTTAACTGGAACCTTGTTCCGCATATTTTACTGATTTATGCGTGTGCAACGCAGTTCCACTTAGTTTGAGTAACTAGCTGCAGCCAAAGTGGATGCGGATTTAACGAGGCAGCGAAACTTGAGACAGTGACTGATGCCTGTTATGCATTGTTGCGGGCGGTGAATTTTTTCCACTTAGTGCATATGAAGCGTTTGCCTTCTGACACGCACACTATATGACGTGGCGCATCGCTGCTTGCGCCTTTAGTGGCTACTCTGCAACCGCAGCGCGTGCGGCATCAGCGCCGAACGTGTTCATAGAGCACCGCAGAAGTCTCCTGTAGTTACCCCGAACACAAGTGGCCGTATGAGAGCATGCAAGGAAGGGAAAGTCGCAGCATCCCTTGGGCTAGCCACTTCGACACGCCTCGTGCATCGCAGCCCGGCTGCTCTCGCAGTGCCTGCAGCCACGCGCAGGGTTCGGCCCCTCAGGCGCTTCCGTCTTCGGTATCTTCGGCCTCGGTGGCCTCGAGCTGACGCGAACCGGCCTCGGGCATCCCCGGCCGAGACTCCGCGTCGCCCCTCCGTCGCCTGTGCCGGCCGTGGTGCCGCCGCTTGTGCCTCTTCTCGTGGACGGCCTCCGCGTCCGTCCTGCAAGGAGCGAGCAGCAGCGAGAGCTCTAGCCTTCCCAATACTCCGCATACTAACGTGCAGAGTCGATGCGCGGATCGTTTGTGGCAATGTGGCGCGCCAGAGAGGGATAATCTTATTCCCCCAAATCGTCTTGTGACTAACCGGTCATCGCGAGTACTAAGTGGTGCAGTTAGTCCTATTTTACCCGGTTTTTGCTTAATGTGTGTCGGTGAACACCATTGCATGCTGATGAGCCGTTGCTCTCTTCAAGGTCCAACGATTTTAGCGACTCTTCTCAAGTTATTATGGGTGCATAATATTTGCCACCTCACCCTTACTTGCGTTGTAAGAGATCGCAAAGTGTTAGATGCGTTCTTTAGAAGCTGCGAGTGCAGTGGAAGGCATTTTCTCCTCCGCTGGCGTTGCGCGAACTTTTTTTTCTTGTCATCTGAGCGTAACGATAAATAGGTTGTAAACAAAGAGGATGTAGTAAGCAAAAAAAAAAAAAGCAGTGCAAGTTCGTGAGTCGTCGCATTTGCGCGTGTCGCAAGAAAAGATACTCGAGTATGTCCTTAAAGGCAAAAGTGTGATATGAAATTCGTGGTGCAGCAGTCGCACCCAATAATACCGTCCTATAGAGCCTTCGCAAGCAAGCAGTTATCAGCCGGACTAAGAGCCGTAAGACATACACGTTGGCGCTCGTGGGGCAACACAGCGATCCGATAAATCGTGCGGGAGCCGGATTTCTACAAGTTCCGTATTGTCTACGTGGCCCATAATTCGTCTCACATCACTACACAGTGGTCAGGGGTGGAGATATATGCAGTCATTCCGTAACATAACGGAGTGTTTTAGCATTTCCAGGAACTATTTAGGCCCCTCGTCCCCCGCTACAAGGCAACCGTTGAGAGAAACGTACACCTGCTCCTGCTCGGGCTGCGGCAAATAGGGCACCGGAGCGTGCATCGGCACCGGTGCGGCGATGGCCGCCTTGTGCTGCTGGCGACTGCGCTCGGATCGCAGCGACTGCGCCAAGAACATGGTGCTGAGCAGAAAGGCGACGGCAGCCAGGAAGGCGGCCACGGCCACCAGTCCCCGCAGCAGGAGCCGCCGTGTCGGGGGGCCCGGCTCGCCGCCGCCACCGCCGCCCAGCGCGGACAATACGGCGCCGCCCGCCGTCTGCTTGGGCCGGCTGCGCACAGAAGAAGCGCCGTGAGCCTGGCTCGCGCTAGTCGGACAACTCGAGCACAACTCGGTGCGTAATCACATAGAGGGCTTGTTAGTGCATACCGTCACACCCTGACGTTGAAAGGGCTGAAAGTGCTACAGGGGTTAGTCCTTTGAGGGGTGACTACCTCAAAGGCATCAAAGGCCCTCAATGTCCCGCAAGGACCAGCGTTTACTCCCACAGAGTCTAAGCGGGAGACTAAGTGCAAAGGTGCATCAGCCACAGTTTTTCTACCAAAGGCTAAACGTCAGCCACGAGGACGAAGTGAAGAGGATTCCGGCTTAACCAAGAAGTTAACAAAAGCTGAGAAGATGCCAGTCAAAGGTAGGATATAAATATGTAAAGATCGCAGCCTACCACTACAGGCATATGCTTGCAGTATATGAGCCACTCGCAATCCCACCCCGCCCTCCTCGACGCCCATCATTCATAACAAAAGGTGTTTTGCTATAGGTCATAACGCACAGTTGCTTCGACTTAGTTCCAGAATAAGGCCCAGGTTATCTGAAATCGACTACTATATGCCCGTCCAGCAGCGTAGGAGTTTCGTGTTCTTTGTTCTAAGGCCGACGAGAAAGCGAAAGTGTGCTATGCAGTGAGAAGAGAAACGACATTACGCACCTAATGGGGAGCAGTACCCGCCCATTTCTCGCGTACGTTACGGGGCATCCGAACCGCAAGCCTCGTCGTCCAGAGAACGGCGCGCGCCCGTTCTCAGCGGGCTTCAGTGCGTCGATCAGAGTGCGTGCGAGCCGCTGGCACCGTGGTTGGGCGTCCGCCGCGTCTTCCCCGGCGTGCGAGGTGGACCCCGAGGTGGACGCCTGCGCTGCGTCCGGGGCGTCCTCAGAAGGCCCAGCGGGACCTGCGGGCGCAGCGGGCCCCGCGGGCGCAGCGGGCCCAGACGTCTCAGCGGGCTGCTGGGCGGCGTTATCGGCGGCCATGGCAGCAGCCTGCTTTTCAAAGGCATCAATCTTATCTTGCACGGCGCTCGCGGTATTCATCGTCCTCGTTGTCTTCCAACGGCCGGGCCTTAGGGGCGCTGCGGTGCTTTGACTCGCGTAACGGCAGAACTGAACCCGGAGCAGCAGCTTGCCTCACATCTCCCAAGCAGTGCTGGTGCTCGACCACTGTACCTCAGACATTGGAGTGAAGAGCGACACGCTTTCTCTAAATGGTGTAAATAGCATTTTGAAGTTGTCAGACGCTTGCTTGTATCTTTCAGTTTCTTCTTATGCCTCACGAAAGAGAGAGAGAGAGAAATATGTTTAATGCATAGAATAATTGGTTGGGCCCTCATTACAGGCGCCCATTACCTTTGGCAGCCGCTGATGCCTCACGCTCCGCAAGGCACGCCTTCCTGACATGAGCAGTGGCGCTGGCATTTTGCTGCGGTGCTTACTAGCGCACTGCAGTATGATGTTGCTGTCTCGCGCAACTGCGAGGATCGAACCCCATGATCCACCTCTGAACAGTTCCCGATGAGAAAATTTGCCTTTTTACGAAGTAATTTTTCGTCGTGGTCTTCTTGAGCTCGAGTGCATTTGTCCCACAGATCTCCAATATTTACATTACTTCCTGAAAAAAGTATTTCCAACACTGGCGAACCACACACCTCTTATCGCATCATGATCAGACAAATGCCTGCTCCTGCGTAAGTGTTCCTCGAGCTTTAGGAAAAGTGCGAGTCACTGGAAGCCAGGTCCGTCTAATACCTCGATTGTTTGGTTGCACCTCGAAGTCCCTGCTACAAGGAATAATATCAAGAGTCAGCATGCACATGCAGTTAACTGTTAAGGCAATCGTTGAAGGCCGCCTTAAATTTCGTGATTTACAAACAAGGCAATGTGGGCGGGAAGGTAGCTCCAGTGTTTGGCTCTGTACAGAAAAAAAAGAGACCTTTGGTAGATATGTTATCAATCGGAAGCGCCCTTGGTGACTGCCAGTAATTTTAAGGCAATACAAGTTAATAAACTAATTCTATCGTCGGTTTCATTGCCATGATGAATGTGCACTCTATCCCCGACACATCTTTTCATTGCAGAGGGTAAATCTGTAATTAACTCCCCATTATAAGAACTAAGTTATTCTGGCCATACCTTGTGAATCAGCATCTTTGATATCAGGCAACATGGACAGAATGATCCTGCGAGCTGACGGCATGTTCTTTCTTGCATTTTGTAAGGGGTGAAGAACCTGGATGTTCCTGTTGGTTAGTTTGTATTTTAGTTTAAACGTCACAGTGGGGAGCCAGGACGCATCCGCAGTCGTATATCTGTTGAGGAATTTTTTTTATCCAACCAGAACGAGTTTAAAGGGACAGGAGAGAATCCCATCAAACTTTGGTACTGAGTTAAATATCGATTCTATGTGTGTCCGGTAGCAAAAGACGCATATTTATTGCTGATAAAATTGCGCCACTCTATTCAAACATGTGGCATCTCACACGGAAAAGGACTCTGCAATCGCAGCTTTGGTATAAACGATGGTGTACCCGAGCCCTCGATAAACTGGCAGTGGCTAAACTTGGCTGACACAGGAATTCAGCGAAAAGCAAGGGCGCTTGCTAAGCGTCTGAGGCTCGTCCACGGCAGCTCCGCTACACGCTCGCTACAGCCGTTCTTATACACCCACACGACCACGTGGCTATGAAGTGGTATCACATGGTCTTACGACACCCTCATCAGATGTCATTACGTGGCTTCAAATCGCCCCGACGGATGTTTTTAAGCTCAAAGGTCAACCCGAAGGTCGCCTAATGTCAAAGGTCAACTAAAGGTCATGTGTCAAGGTCAGGGGTCAAGGGTTTGACGCCATAACTGTACCACATACGGTCATACACGGCTAACGTGGTTGGGCTGAAGGTCGTTCAAGGTCATTCTCCGGCCTACGCGACGACTGCTTTGCCTAGCGTAGTGAAGCTTTTCGCTTCAAAACTGTGTCGCCGAACCGCGCTTACTTGCGATATTGACTGGTGATGACGACACCTGTATGTCACTTTTTGATCGTTTATAACTAATAAAAGCGCCATATTTAATGAAAGTAACATCTTTGTCGTTTAAATGCAGTAATGTTTCCTTACTCTCCCTTTATCACAACCCAGCACAAGCGTCACTCTCGTCCGGTTCCCTGAGGATGATGTGAGCCCATGGTGGCATACACTTGTTTCCTGTTATAAATCATTTTTTCTCGATGTAGCGTCAATATACCCCAGATTTTATTCATTGGCAGTTTTCGATGGGACGCTGCCATGTTCATCTTCGCATAATGTTCTGCCGCGTTTAAATTTACGACATCATCTGTTGGAACAGTTATAACGCGTAGCATATTTCCTTAGAGCAAAGCTGCTAACACAATGTAGTCGGTTTGTGTTGATATCATCTTCGTTTGCATGTGCACGTCCACAGCCACGTGTCCGACATGGCCCATTTTTCTACTGACCCACTACCTCTGATCCTGCAGGAACTTGCACTAAAGAAACAATTTTACAGACGTGTTAATTTGTATGCACACTATAGATACATCAATCCCAACTACTGCAAGACGTCAAAATTTCAGTGTTTTTGAAAATGGCCAGGGATGGAGCATAATAATCAAAGGCCGCAATAGTGCAAAGTCAGCAAAATTATAATTGAGTGTGTTTGACATAAAATGGAGATCAAACTGATTGTCACTTAAATTCTAATTGAAAATGCCCATAAGAAAATTGGCGGTGGTTTAGCTTTGGTTAAACCTGGAGTGGCGTGATAGCTACAGCTGGCTGAGTGGAACTTGGTCACGTGACCAACCAGGTGACGAACCACGTGATCAGCGAAGGCGCCGCGCCGCCGGCAGCTGCTTCGCACCACGTGACCATCCACGTGACAGCGTGGCGGCGGAGCCACAGGGTAGAAGCGCCGCCACAGCGTGGCAGTGCCGCCGCAGGGTGGCGGCGCCGTCACCGCCACGGCGCCGCCACGCTGAAGGCTCGAAATCCTACCTTAATGTAGCTATCGCTACAAAAACGGCACCTTGATACCTTTCACATGCCCTCACACACCCCCTCCTCTCGAGGAAGGCAACCATTGATTTATGCAATCCACAGTGGCGTCTGAAATACCTTATTCCAGCCGTTCTCGAACACTGGGAGGCGCTCCCCATAGCACATATAGCACAGAAGGAGCTCTGGACTCGAGACTCAAAAGGCCCTCGTAGCACGAGCACGGACAGCAGCGGCAGCACTGGATCCAGTCCCAGGCTAGGAACCCCACCCACACATCCCCCTCTCAAATCTCCCAATAAACTTTTTCATTTATTCACAGAATGAGCACCTACTCCCCTACGCAACGGGCAGGGCCCTGCTGGCCAGGCTGGGCTAGCTACGCTGACTGTACTCGAAAAATTGAAGAAACGGGCATGATCTCAGATGAGCTGCATAGGACATTCTCGGTCCAGCCGTACCCCGGAGCATGCACCCTCAACTGCACACAGGGCGCAGGGAGGCAAGAGCCAGGGCCCTGGAGAAACGCCTTGTAGGAAGGGTAGATGCGGTCTACGTAGACGAATCCAGCTGCCCAGGAATTAGAGCGGCAGTAGCCGCGGTGGTCTACCGCACTCATCTGGAGATCATGCACCCGCGTCAGCGTCAACTACGGAGTCCCAACGGAAACGGGGGAAGTCCCCATGCCATCGCGATGGTCGAAGGCTCCAGGAGGACCACTCGCTACACAACAGTCACGGAATCCTAGGAGGCCTGCCGTAATAACCTAATGAGTAGGGTCACCAATCCAGCCCTCCAAATCGTATACGGTAAGGCCCCACGGCCAACATCGTCGTGCACCAAGTTACATTTTCACCAGGACACACCAGCTTTGCTGGGAACAATGCGGCGTATACCGTAGCCCGTGGATACACTAACCGATACACTAACCCGGAAGAGTGGTTCCGACTTATAGTGTTATCTTTGAACAACATAGAGTGTGGAGGATGGCCCTATCCCACCTCACAGCCATCTCACAAAAGAACAAGCAGCTTCTTGGAGGCGGCCACAAACAAACGCTTGCCCTAATTTACACATCCTCACCGCCTGTCCACTCTGCAGGGAGGTGGCCACACTATATCGCACCTCACGAGGCTGCCAGCGCGAAAAAATGGCAGTCATCAATATACAAAATCCATCAAAGGAGCAATGGGAGGAGGCTTTGTGCAACTAAAACCTGGGAGGCCAGCGACGTCTCGTGGAATGGGCGAGAGGTGCTGCAATCTCCGTAGGGGCCCTGGGCTACAGGCTGTACCCAAGTAGCAGAGAAGGCTTATCAATATTTTTTTTTTCATTCCGTTGCATTCCATACATTTGGCTTTTTGGGACAGAGGGTGTGGCGCACATGTATTCGAACGACGACGAAGAGTTAAGAAATGACCCCTTCCAGATGGCTTACCGCAGAAAGGCTAGGCGCCAAAAAAAGTTGTGAAAGGAGGGTGCGTGCGTGCGTGCGTGTGTGAGTGTGTCAATATCCAGGTTCCTGGATATTTCCCCGAAACTTCGTGAAAATTTCCATCGCTTTTTAAAAATAGCAACCGAGTAGAGTTTGAGATTTCCTATTCGCTGAGGCATTTTATTCTTTATAGATGCGAATCAAAGCGCCAACGCAGAAGTGACACAGCCCGAACAACACGGCGATATAACCCCCTTAATATGATTTCCTGCATCAACTCTCAGCTGTTTCAAGTTCTAGGTTTTTTCCACATGCGGTTGAAATGTGAAACCACTTGAATCGGTCCGTGCACTGCCTTTCGAAGAAAGAATTTGTTAAGGATTTAACTAACCGAGTTGCATGCTAGTTTGTTTTACGGTGTTACTCTGTACCCACTCCTGCTTTCGGTCAGACATAAACAACATTAAATATAACTAATTGAAAAAATAAAATAAATACGTGTACCTTATATCCCTTGTCCGTATAACTGTCAGCGATCATAAGTGACGACGGCACTTTCTCTGGAGAGCCGCCGCGGTGGCTCAGTGGTTATGGCGCTCGGCTGCTGACCCGAAAGACGCGGGTTCGATCCCAGCCGCGGTTGTCGAATTTTGATGGAGGTGAAAGTCTAGAGGCCTGTGTACTGTGCTATGTGAGTGCACGCTAAAGAACCCCAGTTGGTCGAAATTTCCGGAACCTTTCACTACGGCGTCTCTCATAGCCTGAGTCGCTTTGGGACGTTAAACCACAATAGAGCAAAGAAAACTTTATTTTGCTGGTCAAATGGTAGCGCAAGGCTGTTCAGGAACACCACAGCGCCGACTTAGCTCATGCGCTTCCAAGAGCGCGAGAAGCTTGGAGGAAGTACTATTTTGAGACCGTAATCACTAAGACGACTGACATTTGTTTAACCCGCATAGAGAAGCCCTTTAGCATGCATTATCGGAAGTAAAAGTAAATAAAGAGCCCGCGTAAGGGAACATAAAGCTTATTACAGGACAGCTTAACACTGCAGGCAGAAGATGATGAGCACTCTAAGCGTGGTCTGAAGTTCTTAGCACCCACTGACAGGGTTAGCGTTTACTGCTACGCCAGGCTTCAAGAAAGGAAGTTTTAAATCTATTTCCGTGGGACACTTGCTTCCTCTGCCGATAGTACGTAACGGGAAATGATTTATGGTTTATGGGGTTTAACATCCCAAAGCGACTCAAGCGACGAGGGACGCCGTAGTGGCGGACTCCGAAAAACATAGATCACGGGTTTTTTTAAAAGTACATTGACAGCGCGCAGTGCACACGCCTCTGGCATTCCTCCTCCATCGAAACGCGAACACCGCGGCTGGGATCGAACCCGCGTCTTTCGGGTCATCAGCCGAACACTACAGCCACTGAGCCACCGCGGCGGCTGAAACAGGAAAGGGGCCGCATTTGGCGCTATATCGACACGCAGAGGATTGCTTTTTAGCATTATTTATCTCTTCATTCATTTGTTTATTTATTTATTGTGAGGTGCCCACAGGTGAGAACTTTGTGCGGAATAAGTCATGGTCCTCAGCTCTGACCTTTCGAACTTGGGACAAAGCGCCGAAAAACGCGAGGGTGGAATTATTTACGGGGCCTCCGGCGCTCTATTAGAGTGATGCGGGTGAAAGCGCGCGGTTGACGCGTCCCTCTCCCGCCCCGCGGCGGCGCAGTAGCTCGCGGCGCTTGCTCCGGCGGCCGTGGCTGACGCTCGCTATGAATCGATATGCGGCCAGCGGCGGCCTTGCATGCCATCTGCTGCGCCTTCAGGCTCGTAATTTGATCACGCGGCGCAGGCAGCGAGAACAAAGCCGGGTGGACGCAGGTGAAGGTGGCCGTGCCTAGCGCGGCCGCCGCAGTCGTGAGGAGGCCGCAATGCGTCGACGGCCATTCGGTTTCTGCGGCTGCGGACCGGCCGAGCGACCGTTTTTACGAGTCGCCGGCCGCTGTCACGTCCACGTCGTAATTCACGGTTGCTGGAGCAGTGGCCGCCAGGCATGGAGGCAGCGCGCATGCGCCGCCCCCCACTGCAGCCGCCGGCTCCGACTGCACGCGGACTCCGCCGCCGGTGCGCTGCTGCATACAAAGTGCACGGCCGCAGGAATGTCCGCCAGGGAGCGCCCCGCGCCGAAGATCTCGGCCGGAGGTATCAGGTTAGAGCCGGCCGCTCGATAGAAGATGAGAGAATCGCCGATTGTTCCCAGGGTTAATCTACCGAAATGGGCCGCTCGCCGGGCCCTTATACGGGCTCCCGGCGCATTTTCCGCGAATGGCGCCGTCTGATACACGGCTCGGGCTTGGCTTGTATTACCTCCGCCCGCCGCTCGGCTGCGCAGCGCGCCAAAATTTCTCCGCAGCCCCGAGCTACATTTGCAGCACATGGAGCTGCTCCCGGTTGCTATGCTTGGGGCTTTCGGGAGGGATCGTGTGTTCACTCTGTTGCGATCAGAAGCAACAACCTCTGGCTGCGCTGGTTGGTGCCATCTATTTCAGATCGCGCGCAAGCGCTTGGCTTACCAAAACGACTGCTGACCCGATGCCGCGGAGGGAACCAAAGAAATGAAGAGCAAGCGAAGGGGAACACGCTGCAAACGACGCGTTTTTTGCCTTTCAGTACGCTGGGTTTATTAAACCAAGCGAATGGATGAAATGGAAATCTAGCAGGAGTTAGTACCTAAACTAGGCAGGGAGGAAGTCCGCGATAGCTTTTCGCGAACTCCAACGACATGCCTTTCAGAAAAAAAAAGTGAAATAAGTGAAATAGAAGATCCCATTAAAAAAATTAAGACAGTCTCCGAAGTCTCTATTCATTTATTCTACTTTTATGGCACGCTGCAGGCGTGATTTCGAGTGAGTGCAAATTAGCAAAAATACAATCAGCTGCGTCATCAAACCGCTATCAAACAAAAACGCGAGCAAGAGGAAAGCACTGATAATGCAATAGGATAATGCAAAGAAGCATGACAATTGATGTAATTAAGGCATTCCACATAGTGCTAGCAAACTGTTCCATTTGTTTATAGCATGTGGGAGAAGAAAAGAGTGCTGAAATAAAGTCCCAGGACAGTACGCGTTAAGACAGAGAGAGAATGAGGGTAGTCGGCTATTTCGGGATCTTGATAATTTTATGTGTGGTCCAGGTACTATTCCTCGTGAATGCTCTTTTCGAGCAGAATGTCCGCAAATTGTGACGCGTAATCTTTGATAGTCGTTCCATTCGATCACGTGCAAAAAGAAGTCGTCTCTCTTCTTGAATGCAATACCAGATTATCCTAAGAGTGAATATATGGCTCAAACTATAATTCGGGTGATGGGCAGGTTCAACGTGCTCCGTAAGTAAGTGTAAGTGATCGCCCAGTATTCCCCTTTGATTCGTTATATAGGTCTGAAGTAGAGCATAGTCCTTTTCTGAACAGAAAATTCGTTCTCTCCTATTAAAGAACTCTGATCGGTACTCAACAAACTACGGCGTCCTTTCGTATTATCGAATGAAATGGCAGACGCCAGTTGTCCCCGTAATACAAAGGAAACAAGAAGCCCAAAGAGACTGAACTGTCTTGTTTCTGCCTCATCATATCTCGCCGTGGCACTTCTTGTTCATTTATTCATACATTACTATATCCTCATGTGATGTGGTACTTTTTGTTATCAGAGTAAAACAGTTCCATAAGTTCTTACCGCTTGTGTCCGAACAAAACGCCGTACGTTATAACCTATTTTAAGTTGTAAAGTAGCAGAAGGTGTACCCCTGGACAAGTTTCTTTCACTTTTGGACACAGTTTGGATTTTCATGGCGGGAAGTCCGGACTTTGAAGCGGAATGGGCCGCTGGTGCCGTGAGGAGTCGCCCTCAATGTTCTACTGCGACGGAACGCACAAAGTGCAGTCCATCAAGGGCGGAAATGCATTGCCGCTGGAGGGAACTCCATCAGAGACAGGGGCGGATTTATGGGTGACTCTTGGAGGGGGCATTGGGGGGGGGGGGGGGGGGCGGCCTTATTTGTGCAATGCATTTCTTTGACCTTCTCCTTCGGAAAAAAATTGGTTTTTTGTGGTTTTCCTACTTCAAATCCCTACTACCCTTCACTCCCTAAACCAATCCCTGATTGGGAAATGATGTGCTTCTGAGGAATAGAACATTCTAAACATTCATTTCAATGCTACTCTCTCCATTCCATCTGTCAATAATAAAGAGCCAGAAAAGAAAAAAAAACATCTTGAAAACTCCTCGTTGGGGGGATCTTTTACTTCACCGTGCCGCAAAACTGCAGTCGCATGACCCAGTAAATGCGAACTGCAGCTCCGAGACAAACATGCAGGCTCCGCTGATGGTGCGCAGCTTCCTCCACTGAATTTTTTGTTTATGACTGTACAGGAAAACGAATAAAAACCAAAGTTTCGAAATTTTTCCTCGCGCGAGGAGCGAGCTTCCTTGTGGCCCACGGATACACCTGCGCAGAATGAGGAGGTATCTGCGCAGACGTTGTCATCCCCACGTGGCGCAGTACTGAGCAGCCACCAAAGGCGAAGCAGCGCCATCATCGCAAAGGGTCACTCGGGCCTTTCCAGCAGCCACTAGGGTCGTGCCCGATACCCTGCCCCAATCGCGCGGCCCCACCGAGTCCCGTGTAGGGCCGTGAAGCGGGCCGCACATGCCGGCGGCGGCACACCGCGCGCTGACTGTATCAATAGAGCTGTGAAACAGCGGCGGCGGCGGCACGGGACAACGCGGAGCGGCCATCATCTTGTCGGAAGAAGTGGTCGGTCGCGTTCATGCAGGCCCCGCGCTGCTGTGTCCACAAGCGTCGTGTTGGTCAGTGTCCGGTGAGCGACAAAGCGGTCTTTTGTTTCCCGGGCGCCGCGGACAGCGGCACCCTGCGACAAAAAAGGGACGCCGCCGCTGGGCAAACAACCGGCGCGCCCTTTATGGAAGCTCCCGCCCTCCCGCTTCGCCTTCCCGCGCCCTCCTTCCCCGCGTGCACCGCCGGACCAGGAATAGTGGCGCGTGCGACAACAACGCCCGCGCGCGCACAATGCGCGCATGTCGGTCACTGTTCAAATGTACGCGCGCGTACGGGGCGGCCCGCTCGCCCGTTGCCTCGGACGCGGGGAAAAACAAACGGAGGGCCGCGTAAATTGGTGCGCCCAATTCGGACGCAGCCGTCGGCGGTCCGGAAGAGGGCCACCGCGGTTAGGAGCTGCGGACAGGCGCGCGTCCTTGTTGAGCGCGTCAAGCGGCGCGTGTATATACTTGCGAACCGCCTTGGGGTGTTGCGCCGTCTGGTCCTTGCTTGTCGGCACAGCCAGGCTCACCTGCGTGAATGTCGGTACTCATCCGAAGGCCGTAGAAAGGGCAAACGACGCGAAAATGTAGCGTCTGAAGCCGTAAGCGTCGATTTATGCTTGCAGATTTTTCTTCCTTAGCAGGGAGCGCTGTGCTTTAAATAGGAAATGATGGGATAAGGCGGGGAGAAGGATAGCAAGCTAGGTGTTTAACGGACTGAGAACAGAACCTTCACCTTCAACTGACGAGCAACAGGAAGTTGTAACTAGCAACCGAAACGCATCGCGGCTAGTTCGGCCGGCTGCTATTGTCGACTCTCATGGAAGGCGATGACTATAGTAGTAGGATCAGAGTAACAAAAAAAAAAAGTACCGTGCTCTACAATGATCCAACTAGTGCAAGGAGGTTGGCATTCGCCTGGACCAGGCCGGTGTATCTTTTTATTGCTCCTACTCCGCGGATTACTAAATAACCTGCTTGTAAACGACCTGGTTGCATCACCGCTATGGAAAACCAGCAAACCTCAGACAGCGTAGACCATCAGAAAAAATTCCGAGCGTTGGCTCAGCTGGAAAGTTTCTGGAGCGGATAAAGCAGCATCGTTACGGTGTCAGGAAGAAAATGTTGTCTTCAGATGGGCTAGGTACACACGCTGAAGCCGGAGGTTATGACAGACTGGGGCAGCACGTGTGTACTGAAGAGGAAAAGAGTGTGAAATGCCAGCTATGCCTGCAATGTCTGATTATCCCCCGGCATGCCCATAATTGCAACCACGGTGTCCTTCCGCATGGCGTCGCACACTGAGCCATAAAAAGCCTGCCCGTTTCCATAGCTGCTCCATTGAAAACAGGGCTCTCATACGGGATACAAAGCATCATCTACCTTTTATTGCTTCATTTATGATCGTTTTTTCCGTCTTCGGGGATTTTTTTTTTTTTTTGAGGTGCGTTCAAAATGTATGCAATGCCCTTAGCAGTTAAAGAACATTTGCGATAGCTCGTACAGCTATGCCATCAGCGTCGTCCATGGACAAGAGAGAAACACACAATACCAGACCCGCATAAGGAATGCATCTTGAGCTAGTGACTTGAAGGAGCAAGCCATCGTAATGAGCTCTATGAAGGATTTTTTTTCTTATGTAATAGCGCAACGCTAGGCGTTTTTACTAGTAGCGTCAGCCAATCGGAACAGTGCTGTTCTTCGTAAGAGACACAAAATATTAAACTTTTAGCACTAGTTAGGCTCAGTGCTGCAAGCAGATTAGTCATAGATTAAATGCAGCGAGCTTCTTACGCTGGTTCGAATGTTATTCAGCGCCTATGAAATGCAGTGCACAGCGTGCGGAATCAGTGACTTCCACGCGGAAAACGAATAAGATGCAGGATTCGCTTCTAGATTAGAAACACTTTACATGGGCGTGCCCTTTATTAAAATAATTTCAGCCTTTACGTTATTTTGCGTAAATGCTCACAAAGCTTTGAAGTTGCGAGGCAAACAAATTCTTAAGACTTTATATTTTCTAAGCACAACTCAAATGAAGGCATCCTGTGTCAGGTTGCAAAAATGCGTTTGACGAGTTAATTCGCAGAGCGTCTTACTTGTAGATTTATTTTGCGTTATTACTTTAACGTTCATTATCCTAGGGCAGAAGGAGAGTCGTTTAGCCAGTATAGCGATCTCTAACGTTCGTAATTATGCAATCAACTCATCACTTTATGTACGTGTTAAAGAAAATTGTAAAATGGTACTTTTTTCTTTATTGCCTGATGACAGCATTGCAGCAGCATCGCATTAACGTTGCATCTCCGACGTAAACACAAGGGTGGAGAGGACTTGTACACGTGTGTAGATGCTCGTTAAGTAAATGCTCACGATGATAACCCCGTACATACATTAGAAAATAGAAACACCCAGAATCTCAGCTGCTGCCGAAGGTGGAATGCTAAATTCAATAATTGATTGTTTTGTTTTTTCGACTTTATTTTTCTCCAGCCTCAAAATCCGCACTTTTGCCCCCAAAATAGCTCCAGCAGAACAAAGATACTAGATTTCAGCACTACGTGCTCAGTGCTGACCTATAACTAACGGCTTCCGCTGCCTACAGCGCCAGCGGACGTGGTTAAGCGCACGGGCAGCCCGTCACGCAATCGCCGCTCACGATCCATCGAACGCAGACACGCAGCAGCAGCAGCGCAAAGTAACAAACGTCGCGGGGCAGACCTCGCTCCCAGTATTGACCGCGAAAGCCCGAACGCATGTTTATACGGTCCGCTCGGCGCCGCGGGGAGCCCCGTTTTTACGATTCTTGAAACATTTATGGATCCATAGCCCAGCGCGGACTGGAATTGTCACGGGACGTCGACAGCTGTCCCAGCAATCACGCGCCGCGCGTGTGTGCGTGTGCGCGCGTGTTGGTGCTCGGCCAACACCGGCAGCCCGCGCAGGGAGGCTGTTTCTGCCGCCGGGGACTCGCGTATTGCTTGGAGACACGCAGTGGTCGTGAGTATTGTGATGACTGACCGCAGACCGGGGTGCGACCTCTCCCGGACGGCAGCCTCTGACCAGCCGCGGCCCGGATTCATCGCCAGGGCCGGGCGCCCTGCTGGCCGCTAGGGCCGAGCGGGCGAAGGTGCGTGCGTGAGCGCCCTCGATTGCGTGTCGCGGTTTTATTCGCCGGATCTGTACGTGCTCCTAAAGCCAATGTGTTATTTACGTGCAGTAAAACAAGGGCTCGCCGCTTCCATCTCGTTCGTGCTTCTGTTCTCGCGCTTGCAATGGTTTTGCATTATTCACTGCACAACCTTGCACTGCCGGGTGCTACACACGCGGTTACAAATGAGCGTAGGTGCAAAGTTCGTCAGCTCTCGCAGGCGTGAGCAAGCGAGCCCAGCCGTCGAGCTATGATGTCGACGTGGTTATGCGCTCGGGGTGAGGCACCCTGACATCCGGGCAGGAACAACTGAATTTCAAGCGAATGACGGTGCCTGCAAAGTAAGGGGGCCAAGGATATTTGCACCTCACCGCAGATTTTACGGCGCTTCATCCTTAATTCTGTTTTCGGGGGTAAATAAAGATTACTCTTTCGCGCCATCGAAGAACGAGGTGCTCGGTTGTGAGTCTCATCGTTTTCGAATGTGCGGTCTCCATTACCAGGAATTCGGGAATCGGGATTGCGTCGAGGCAGAGCCGCCAAGCCTAGCGGCCAATTGCGTTCAGTTCTGCAGCCACTCGGTCACTCTCTCTCATTCTTATCTCCCGGATGATGTCTGTACGATTCAAAGCCATGCGCCACGGGTGACAGCCAAAGGAACTTTTAAAAGCGCTTGTCCCGAATTGCTGGTAGTGCAAGCTAGCTCTCTTGACTTACGTTGCTAGACTGACCACGTGTCTTTACCAACTGCTCTGAATGATGAAACGGTCCCTCGTGGGTCGCAAGAAAGACGACAAATCTTGTTTTAAGTCTGCAGCAAAAGTGTCTCAAGCCGGAGTGTCATAACGCGTATACAGATATAGACTCGTCGATGACACAGGAGATGACTGGAGATGACCTGCTTCCAGAGAGCAACCTTGGAGGCAGGTGGGCCATCTAGGTCACGTGACCTTGCGGTGCCCTCACAACCTGTCCATCGGATCGTGAACAAACTGCTCAGTGCTCACCGTGCCAGGTGGCAGTTAAATGAATGACAAGTCGCTCGGGGAGAGCAACCTGGGTCGCCCAAGCTCCACCGGTGGCAGCACCTGCCACCGCAGGGCAGTGGCGCATCGCTTAACCGCTGCACCATGCACTGAGCCAGGAGTGGTATGAGGACTTCTAAGGATATATCAATATTACGTAGAGAAAGACCAATTCTGCATATATATGGACATTAACCAATTAACGCTATCGCGTTATAGCCTTAAGGCGGAGCTTAAGTGTCCCCTACAATTTTTTCTCCCGGAATTTGGTTCGCTGTAGTGACTATGTGATGTTAATACGAGAGTTCGTGGCCCAGTTCTGCAACCTGGCAGATCGCCGCCGCCACGCACACAAGCGTCCACTATAGTCGTCGATTGCTTCTGCCACCATTTGGAGTCCAGATCGGCGTCTTGAAGGAATTCTAGAAGATGGCGGGAAACCCACCTCTTAAATTGCCAGTTTCCACACCGGTAAACAATGTCATGCAGGGAACCGTGCATCCGCCCTGCCCTCTACTCTGTGTCCGTATATGTGTGGGCACACGCGACTACAACGGATGAGCGCTGAACTTTGTATTTCTATAGCCTGTGGTGAAGGTAACCTTATTAACGTGATAGGGTTAAAGGCCCCGTTACGCAGAAAATCAGGCGTGGTCGGAGTCGGCGTTGTGGGGGTTAAATAGGGTGGCGTAGGATGGCCCCGGTAGCCGCCCCCTAAGAAGCAACCTACGTGGGCAACCTAGGCCACGTGACCCTGCGGGGCCATCACAACGTACCCATCGCATTGTGAGCAAACTAACCATCCTGGCAGGTGGCATTTAAATTAATGGTTGGTCGCGAGAGGTTGATCGCCAGTGGCAGCACCTGGCACCGCAGGGCAGTGGCGCATCCCATAACGGCTGCACCATTGCGCAAGGAGATAATAGAATAAAAAGTTAGACTAGTTGGGGATGCTGTGCATGACGTATAAGTGGGCGCAAACGTTACGAAGACACAGTAAGAAGACCACGGCGCCTGTCCTGTGGTCTTCTTTCTGCGTCTTCGTAACGCTTGCGCCAGCTTATTCATCATGAGTGGCATGATGACTCCCAGGGACATATGAATGTAAAGTGGCGAATGACGAATACCGCATGTATGGGCATTAATTCACTCGTTAATGCTACCGCTCCTTATCCTCAAGGCGGGGCTTAAGTGTCCTCTCCAATTTTTGCTGCATTTCCTGCTGTTTCTGACCACATGTATATTGTATATGCCACCTTACAAAAGGAGCATTCTCATTTGCGTCGCCATACCAGGGTTCAGTTTAGTCTCGCCGTGTATATACAAATGACTTTCGGTGACCAATGCAACAACTTTTGAAAAAGGCTGCATGTTCAAAAAAACTGCACCACTGCAGCGGTCATCTGCGAGAAAAATTATGACTATCACAAAATCAGCAAGTCAAGATATGGATCGCTTAACAATTATGTTTTAGTGTTCGTGGTTACGCCAGATAACCAAATAAGGCGTCATTCAGCCAGGACCGGCTAAATCCGAAGAATTCCTGCGAGGCGCAAGAGCTTCTAAACATCTGGAACCATAAATATGCGTGTTATTAAAAGCGGGATACCAGGCTTCGCCTGCACATTCCGGCTAGCAGCGTTCGTTCTGTTTAGTCATATTTTAACCAAAAAAGGAGTCAAACCCCTATCACTTTCTATAAATCATTACAGAGAGTAATATACTTCACTGAAGCCAGGAAATTGTTATAATTGCGCTAGACGGAGTGTGGAACAGAAACTAGTGAAAAGCTTATGCGGCCATTGGAAGCTGTTGTGAAAAACCGCGCATATTGTACGGTCTGACCAGACATGTTGCTGCGCTGAAAACTCCACCTGTGTGAGAATGAAGACACTGTAGAAAAGGGTAAAAAAAAAAAAACCTGACATATCTTGCAGTGTTCAAGGAGCACTGCGAGCTAGGAGGTACAGCCAGGCTGCATTGCATGGAAGGCTCCGGATAAATGTCGGTCGCCTGATGTCCTTTAGAGGGCAACGAAATGTCAGCGAACGGGCGTTTTTGCACTTGGCCAGCACCGAAACCCGGCCGCTCTCGGCTCACCCTAAAAACAGAGAAGAGCGTGCACGTTGTATTCCTCCACGCGGCCATCGGGGGTGAAAAACAGAGAAAGCAGGTAGAAAGAGCAGCCTCCCAATCCGAGACGCGTCGTCCCTCGGCTCCAAAGACCGGAGCGGCGTGGCTAATGAAGCCCGCCGCTGCGACGACGCCTGGGAAACGAGCCGCGGCGGAGGAAGCGAAGCCCTTTGATTAATGGCGGCGGCTCGCCCAGCGCCGGAGTATGATTGGTGCGGGGAAATCATTCCGAGCGGTCGGCAATAAGCGCATCTGTCGCCCCGGTGATTAATTTCGGCGGCCGGTGAAGCCCCCGGGGCGGAGTGGGGCGAGCTCGGCACAGGTTGAGCGGCGTTGGCAGACGCGGTCTGCCGCAGCACTGGGTCACGCAGCGCCTCGGTCTGCGGCCTCCGAGACGCCGGAAACCAGGTATACGCGCCGGCCTCCTCCTTCCAACATGTGCGCGGGGGGAGGAGGGAATCGGAGGGAAGCGCTCTTGTTTGACGGCTGGTTGAAACAGGGTCCCCTTCTACCGCCGGGGAAGAAGGAAAGTGCCTGAGCGGAAAGCTGCGACGGGAAACGAGTCTGATTAATATGTGCTCCGTGTGACTGTTCAGCTGTGCCTTGATGCCGTGCATAATGTGAGGGAATTCGCTTCGTCCTTTGGATAAGCCGCAGAAATAAAAAGAAATGCTGAGGTCTAGACGAAAGTGCACCTCGATTGTGTTGCTGAGGCTTGTGACCCGCGAAAGATACAATGAGCATAATGAGACAAGTGGAACGCACGGTGCAAAATAATTATTGCCGCCTATACTGGTACATGTTTTAAACACAGCAACTGTAACGCTTCATCAAAATAAGTTTCGCCAACCCAACTAAAGGAAACAATTCCCTTTTCACTAACAAAGCGGGCGTTTGGTATAAAGCTGATGTGTTGCGCATGAAAGCTCGACAGTTGCAGTCTATTCTTATTTACATAGACATGTAAGGGGAGGTTGGCACGGGACAGCTGCGCCGGCTACTCTTTTCGCATTGGTGTAAAAAAAAAAATCGAACTATAACAGACCACGAAATCCACAGGAAAACACAGCTACGACATACAACTGACGACATACATAGCACAGCACATACGTAAATAATGTTAACAGTAAACGGACAATGAACAATAAGCAAGGACGCATACTTATATGTTATAACGGTATGGTCATGATCGCAGTCACACGAAGGCAATACGCAAATTCATACTGTTTTTTTTTTATCATGATTCAATCAATAAGTTTATTTCACTTGAGCAAAAACGAGCCCGAATGAAAAAGCTACTTTGTATTGCAGCTTGACGATGCTCCGGCCACACGTAAATGGTTCACACAAACATTCTAGCCCTGAGCTTGAAATGTTAGCACAACCAAACAAACACTCTAATGCATGAGTGGAACCAATCAGGCAGGGAATCTAACATCTAGTAATTTGCAAGGACGTAGTTGTCATAGAGGGAAGTTTCCAGCGCCATGATTGCGCGTTTTTTTAGCGCACTCATCCGCCATAGACCTAATAGCTTTTGAAGACTAAAATACTTTAAACCAAGACTGCTTAAGGCCCTCTTCAATCGGGTCCTATAATTGTCCGGTTTTGTCCATTTCAGTGAAATGTATAGGGAGGTTCTGGCGGCAGGGAGATGCCTTCGCACGAGCCAATGTTACTCATATTTTGTTAAAGAGTAGTTAATAATGATCGGTAATCGATTTTTCATAAGACAGCCTGCCAGATAATACATAAAATTCGTGCCCACTGTTTCCAGGAGCTCACGGAAATGGGGCAGATGGCGGGTACTTGGCCAGTTTTTCTAGCATTATGATATAGCTCGAGAGAGAGCATGACCACTCTGCTGAAAGAGTTGTGGCAGTTTGTGTCAAGAATAACGAAGCGCCAACACTGCCCGATAAAGCTTTCTAAGGATTTTCCTGCACAACAAACACAAAGCATTCTCACTGCAGAGGGCTAGGATCCTCTCCCTAGATGCTTACGGCCGCGCAAAGGAACCGTATACTAAAGATGTTGTTTTGAGGGTTTTCTCAGGACCGATCATGGGCCCTAAAACGTGGGTGGCCGGTCTTTTGGGGATGGGAGTACATTCGAAACTTCGCGGAGTATACGTATAGAATTTGCACTATATAGTAGAGGCGGCAGCGGCACTTGCCGGATAGGGCGGAGAAGCCGATGCGACGTCGTGAGTTTAAGTGCGCCCGCTCGAAGCCTCTCCCTCCTTTCTTCGTCGTCGTTTTTGTCACGCATGCCAAGGGAAATAGTAAGGAAAAGACGATTTTATCATTCTGACAGCGAGTAAACGCAAGGAGCGGCCCGGGGCGCAGATCTCACTGGGAGACCGTCTGTGTCTGCGCGTGGCCACATATGGACGGACGCACGTGTCCTTCGGGTGCGCCCGCGGTTTGTGAGCGTTTTTTTCTTTCTTCTACCTAAAAGAGGTTTCTTTTTCGGAGCGAAGGGGGGAGGCGGCCTTCAGTAAGACGCCACGAAACAAAGGTGCACTTTTTTGTGCGATCGTCACGCCGTCGACGTGGGAGCGCATCAGTTGCCGACGCGGTCCCCTCGACAACAATGGGCCGTCATAATTCTTTCGTTTCTTGGGCCCGTCCCAGTGTCGCGTCGGCTGACGGCTGGTGCGGCTGCATTTTTCATTCCTTCTCCGGCGCGCTGCCCGAGAGATGGGGGCAAAAAAGCATCTGCGCGGCTCCCGCGGCGATGTCCTCACGGGTGCTTTTTTTTTTCGGTCCTCTCTTCCTCTCCGTTACCCTTAAAAAATAGATGGCGAGATAGATAGGCGGCTTTGAGCCGCAAAGACCGATGAGTAAAAAAGCCGCTTTTGACGGCAGTCACACGCTATGCCGGAGGAGCGGGGGTGGTGGTGCCCAAAGGCGGCCGTGGTGCAGTGCCCGCGCCGCAGACTTTCTTCTAAACTAGAATAGCTTCTTTCTTTTTTCCTTCCTTCCTGCCCCAAAAACCGCAGAGTGCACAAAGAATGAAGTCGTCAAGGTCGAAGAAGACGACGGCTATGGGCAGACGCGCACTCCGGGACGCCGGAGGGGGCGGCACAGCTTGCGATATTGTTTACTTCCTTGGGAACACTGTCACCGCAACGGTCGGCGTCGTCGGAGAGCTGCACGCACGCAGGACATTTTACCCACGCCAAAATGGCGGCGGTGCACAGAGAACACGTGTGTGAGAGTTATCTAGACGGGATGTGCGGGCCGTAACATTTGGGCGCCATTTCTTCATCGCTGTTTTGGAAACGCAACAAAGGGATGACGCTCCTCGCTCCTCCTCTCTGCATACAACACTGTGCAATTGTAGACTCGGCCAGTAGACGTGTTGCATCATCTTCGTGCGAAAAGGCTGGAACCTCGTTAGTTTTCCGCTTTGGCCAACGTCCGCATTCTCTTCAATTTGGTACCTGGACAGCCAGGCTGGCTTTGGAAACCATCGAAGAATGTGCAGCTTTCATAAACAGTTTTAAGACTCGCAGTACGCTGGGTCACCGCGGAGCTGTTTGAGCTCCATGATGACACAGCGGATGAGAGGGGAGACCTATGCTTCTCCTGTAGAACGACGCGCAATGAGGACAAGCGAACGCAAAGTCTCCTGGGATAAAAATTATACACCTCTTGGTAACAAAGCTAAAGGCGATGCATAAGGGAAGTGGGTGAATGCGCGGAGATTGCGCCACGGGCGTGCCTTGAGCATAGGCCTGATTGCTCATTCACGCGTGCTCTCTGTTGTGGGTAAAGCGGCATATTCAAATGCTACTTTATAATATTGAACTCAAACGCATATCCATAACCAAAATTAACGTTAGTGCTAACTTAATGTTTTATGCGTCAAGCGCTAATTTTAGCACAAAAAATAACCCCATAAATGGGACCGGAGTGCACACTGCAGAGTAAGAAATGAAAAAATAACAGAAGAGTACACGTTAGCGATATACGTGTCGATATTCCAGTCGACATCGATGACAGTGCACTGTTATGTGCGCAAATGGTACTGCCGTGTTTCTCCCAAGGTTCAAATTCTACTGCTCTGATTTCTTAGCCCAATAAGGTAGTAACACAGAGAGGTAATAATCAATTAAGGTTTTAAAACAAAGCAGTTGTTCTGCAGCGCCGCGAGTTCCTTAATTGTAAACGTTCACAGCTCTCATAAACCCGGAAAGTGGACGTACAGTTAGTGCTTTAGCTTGAGCTGTGTTTGATCATTCGTGTTATTAAATGTTGGGCAGTTATATTTCAACGAGATATGTTTTGGAGCGCACACACCAGTCTTGTAGCTTCTATGTCAGTGCTTCGCGTTGCCAGAATTCGGTGCGAAGTGCGCCCTTTCTTGCAGAAAACGCTAAGCTAATTCGATATAAATCTATCTTTTTATCAGGCAACAGTTATTGTCATTGCATATGAAGCACTATGAGACTTTCTGATATTACTGCATTCCATAGCACACAAAATAATGCTGTTCGTAATATTTCAGGCATTGCTTATGGCAGCTGTGCACGCAAGGCTGTAATATATAACTAAATCAGGCAGTTTTCCCAACGCTTCCTTCTATCGCCCAATTTCACTTGCATGTAGGGTCTATAAAATCTTAGGCCATATAGTTTTGAAATATAATACAACGCTTGTTAAAGGTCATAAATAGCTATTCCAAGTCAACATGGCTTAAGAAAACGTTTGGCTACAGCAACTCAACTAATAGAAATTGTCTACGTCCTCGCTCGACAAATAAACGGCGAAAATCGATATGATATTCCCAGATTGATCAAAAACGTTTGATTGGGTTTTTCATTCTAAATCACATTATAAAATGGTTCAATTTCTTGGTACTGATCCAACATCAAGTGGTTGAAGGTTACCTAACAGATCGGCGTCAGTGTATCTATGTTGCAAACAGCCCGCCGGACTTCACTGAGGCAATATATGTGGTGCCGGTGCCATAGGGCACATTGCACGTACCAGTTCTTATACTTTTTTTTTCATTAGCCATCTCGGCTAGTATAACGACGCTACTGGATGCATATTCACTGAAGAGTGCGTTATCAATAAAGATATTAATGGGCATAAAGAAGAAGCAGCATTAAACAATGCACTCCCTGCAGTATGTAGCAAAATGGTGTCAGAACAGGTAGAGGTTCCCTCGCCTAGAAAAAAGCCGGTTGCAAGTTTCTATCACTAGAAAGAAACTTCACTTAAATTTACCTATCAACTCGAACACAAGATACTCGACCACTAATGTAGGCCAGCTCAAATATCTTGGGGTAATCATTCTCTCTGACCTACTAAGGAGTCACCATGTGGCATATGACCCACAGAAAGGCGCATCCCGCTCTTCAATCGATAAGACGGTCCCGTCGAGTTGTCTCACCCGAAACAAACTTCCGGCCACACCTCAGTTGTTCCCTCTGTGCTTGAATATGGTACGGTTAGCTTGTTGCCCCAAATCAAACCACACACTGAAGTATCAGAGTGTCCAGTGAAAATCCGCCACGTATGTCTCTAATAAAGACACGCCGAAGTGGTTTAGTGGTTATGACGCTCGTCTGCTGAGCACGAGGACGCGGGGTAAAATTCTTGCCGGGGCGGCCGCATTTCGACGGAATGGAAACACAATAGCCTCCCGTGTACAGTGCGTTGTCACTGCACATTAAATATCCTCAGTCTGTCTAAATAAATCCGGAGTCTTCCACTACGGCGTCCCTCATAGTCCCCCCATGTGTAGCTTTGGGACGTTAAACCCCACGTGTTATTATTACCATCCGTAAAGAAACTACGACAACGACAACGCCGCGAGTCACGGGTTAAACTTGCCAGCTGCAGCTAGGTTTGCAAGCATACGGCCTCCGGATTTCCCAGAATAAATGGTGCCGTTTTTCCATACCACGAACGAGCGCACACTAACTAGGACGAGGAGCAACATGGCCACCGCAAACGTTTATTTGATGCCAGCCGTTAATGATGGCAAGATAAACAACTGTCGGTCACTGGAACAGTAATGGTCCCTTGAGCAAATGAAGCAGGCTGAAACCGCAGCGATGCACTGGTGCTGAAAGTGGTGGGGGCTTTCAGTGCAGCAGGCACGTATTCAGGGAGGGGGGGGGGGGGGTGCTTCCTCCCCACACGATTGCCTTGGGCTCCTCCCGAAAAATCCTGGCTACGTGCCTGCAGGGCATGCGTACATCTGACTATGCGGCCATTTTTGCGTCTTCGGCATAAGTCCCCTGCAGCCCTTTCTCGTAGTATTGTTCAATTTTTACTCTTACGCGCAGTTCAGTTCCCGTCTTGTCCTCTAACAAACCCTTTCCCTCTCCTGAAAGGCTGCAACACCACTGGAGCTTAGTGATGCCCTGCTCGCATGCACTGCGAACGCCACCGACGAGACAACCGCAATAGCAAGTTCGGGGCCAGCGGGCAATCTGGGCGACAGACACAGCGCTGGCTCGACGCTGGGCCAACGAGCACGGGTACGCTCCCCGCCCCGCGTTCGCTGTTGATCGATGACTCTGCGGCGCGCGGCACGCAGTAGGATGCAACAGCGTGCGCGGCCGCCGGTAAAAAAAAAAGGCTCTGTCCGAGATTTGCGCACCTTTAGTGCCGGCCGCGGAGAGTAAATCAAGCGCTGGGAGGGGAAAAAATGGAAGGCCCCCGCGACCGAGCGACGCGCCGTGTTTGCGCACCTTGGTCCGGCTTCAGGGACGCGCAGCTCCGGACACGTGGGCTATCTTGAATGGAGCGCCGCACCCATTATGAAAATGGCCCGCATGCAACGCCGAGCCATGTGTGACGCTATGCTGCATTTTAATAAATGCGTGCCCGCCGTGCTTATCAGAATGCCCAAGGCTGCGGCAGCACATTGTGCGCCTGGCGACTGCGGATGCCGTGTCTCCGGGCTTACAAAACAGCAGCTGTGTGCATGCCGCGCTCGGTAGGAAAGCGCGCTACACACGTATTGAAGCAGGCGGATACACGGCGGCCGTAATGAGGAAGCGGTCGAAAGGTGCCCGCAGCACATTTATCGAGCTCGGACACACGCGCTGGGCGACCTCAAAGCTGTATAGTTGACACCATTATTATGCAGTCGAACAAGCTCGTAACAGTGTTCCTGATAATGACCTCTTGGGTAAAGTACTTATTACTCAACCGTTAGTGGAAGGCATAAAGCATTTCTCCAAGGTTTATTTCAATGTAAGTACGCTTTTTAGGCAAAGAAAACTATATGGCGTACGCCGATAAATGCATTCAGCGTTTACCAAAAGCCTCTGCAATGGCACCTCTTTCTTTTTATCTTCCTTCACTCCCACCTTCCTGCCTTCCCTTACGGCGCGCGGTTTGAGTGTTCACCAAGATTTGAGGCAATTACCTCAAAAGCCAAAAACAAATTTTGCTTACCAAAACGCATGAGATGGTTCCGATGAGGTGTCCTATGTATAGTTACACTCCCGTCATCTACAAGTTGGCGATTCGGTTCCCGTCTAGAGATCCTGCATTTAGATCAGGACGAAATTCGAATGCGGCTGATTTCAAGTCTCCGTGCTGACGGAAGCAAACTCCCGATGTGGAGTTAACAAAGCCGGAACTTTCACTGTTGTATGTACATGGCGTCTAATGACCTTGAAGGAAACAAATGCTTTTTCTTTCAGTGATAACCTGATTGCGATTTTTTATGGCGCAAAGGCATATGGGGCCAAAGAGCGCCATGGCATAAGGTATTTTTCTTCTCAAGGTGGGGTCAGATACCCATTTCCCAAGTATTTCACCCTAAAGAAGCCGAGCACCAGACCAGGGGAAAGCTTGTACCCATCGTATCATCGGTGGGCACCCGGAGGCACTGGATATCGAACCCCGCACCTCCCACATGCGAGGCGGGTGCTCAAACAACTAGGACACCGCTGCGGTCTTTCAGTCATACCCTGTTATGCGAAAATCACTTTTCAACCGCGGCTTAAAGGCCAAGTCTGAGGGTTTTCTCAACATGTTGAGTCTTCCCATTCCCCTCTCTCCGATAAAAAAAAAACGTGTTTAAATACAGAGTAAAAGTATTTTAAAAGCGCAGAAACCAGGAAATCGAAACCAAAAGTGGGCTTCTACCAGATGGTGACGTCACGACAGACTAACCTATGACGTCATAGACGCTGTCACAAAACCCATCGTGTGCGCGTTGATTGCCTAAACTGGTGACAGTAACTGACATCTTGGGTCATTATTTGCCTGAAATGACCCAGTGCAAGCACGAAATTTTGTCCTGCAAACGCAGAGTGCATATCGACGACCATGCATCCAGTGCCGTCACACAGTCAGGGCTGCCCATAGAAATCTCCCTGATTGAAGCCACAAAATAAAAAAAATTTAAATTCATTTACGCTACAACAAAACACCGCCCCGCTGCGAAATTTGGCATAAATGGCCATAAAACTGCGGAGAATATACGTGAAAGTTTCAGCAAATTATGAGGGAGCAGAAAAAATGACTGAGCTGATCGCAGAAAAGGCCAACAAAAGCTTTTCTAACGATAATTTTAGTCTAGTACATTCATCTTTCATTTTCAAGAACCGAGAATAGTTTATCTGGAATCTGTCATGCGCCCCTTGACAAGTACGATTATACAGCACAGTATCTCAAGCAGATAATAAAAACCAATGAAGCTGATACAACAAATAGTGCCAAAAGCGAATAAAATATCTACAAGTCAATAGAAAGTAAGAATTCAAAGCGCTACAGACGGGACATGGTGAAAAAGGAGACACAACACACCAGCGCTACTAACAACTGAAAGAAATTTATTGCAGTCAACGCGCACACGATGGGTTTCGTGACAGCGTCTATGACGTCATAGGTTAGTCTGACTCCCCTATTAAGTCAATAGAAATATTCACCAAAGTTTACTGCGATGTTTCGACCGAAGCTCAAACATTATTCATTCTTTGCTCATTTATATCTCTAGTGGCAAACAAACTCGCTGAAGGAAAAGCAACGAACATGTGATTAGGCCCTAAGAAAAGAGATATCATAAGAATATAGTCCCTCCGAAATCAATTTTGCACTTATGTCTCGTAACGCGGGACTGGATAACTGCAGGAACTCATGCGCCGTAGCTTCTACTTCTCAACGTTAAGCGCGACTAAGTGAGGAATTGCGGAGGGATTCCTTCGACAGTTACTGCGCCTTTCCTTAGCTCATAACTCTCTCCTCCTCTCAACGCTTAGAGCCACCGAGGAGCACTCCTCGCAGTCTCCGCGAGGGCGCTGGTATAGGCGGTGGTAGCACCCATGTGCTACCAGCAGTGTTGCCAAATGCCACAGAGCAAGAGTAGCTAGATGCGATGTAAATGTCGCCAAAAAATAGCTAAAAGAACCAAAAGAGTGCGAAAACTTGCTAAATGTGTTTCAAGCGAATTTTGTGCATATATGGCATTTTGAGTGAAGTTTCTATATTTTAATTAGGACGAGACACAAAATTTCCTGGTTTTCTGGTAATGCCCAGGGCAATAGTAACGGCACAAGTGGATAAAACTGCACCCCTTTTTTATTCAAATAATTTCTCCCAGCACTACTCTTTTTCCAACAGTCAAGATACGCGAGCTCGCAAGAGACGAGCAGCTGCGAATGCATCGCTGCTCTGTGAGAATTGAATCAACGAAAATTGAATCCTGCGAGCATATCCTTAACAAAATCTGAACTGAAAATCGTGGTGAAAGACAGAGCTGTATTAAATTGCTTGAAGTACGCTGAGGCTGCTCTTCCCTAGATTAGCCCTGCACACTGTTATCAGGAGAAAAGCAAAAAAAAAAAACTGCTCTCTTTTAACGCCGAGGGCTTCTTCCCCAAGATTATCCCATTCAAGTTTGGTGGCTGTTCTGTTGCACGTCTCCACCTTGGAGAATTTTGTGTTTTTTACACGCTCGTATTTACCTTATTTATTTCCTCTCTTCTGTGCGCTGTCCTTATCGATCTTGCTGACCGTGTTTCGCTGTGGTCAGTAAACGCTAGTGGTCAGTATCACAAAAATCGGTGCACATTTGAGTAGTCAGCGCGACGCGAACAAAAACTTGCCCGTTCGCACTGTAGAAAGTAGGAGGGCATTGGAGAGAAATGCACCGGTGACAGTCGGAAAGTGCGTAGCCTTGTTGGCCCTGTGTAACGCCTCTCCTCTGTGTAACACCTCTCCTCTTCTCCCAAAAGCGAAGGCGTCCGGCCGGAGAAGAAACACCTCGTGTTTGCTTGAGGATCCCCTCGCCGCTTGACCAATGACGGAGCTCTGCGGCAGAGCAGGGAAGCCAGCTCAAGACGAGTCGTGAGGATGGAGCAGGAAAGGCGGGACTGAGTTGCCAGTGGCGGTGCACGGTGGGGGAAAGAGAGGATAAGAAAAGGAATGAGGTATTTAAAATACGCACTATAGTCGGATACAACTCAAGTCTGCAGTGAAGCTCCGCCCACATTCAGGACCGCCGCTCAGAATTCCTCCACGACAAAAAAGTAGTCCGTTGTTAAAACTTTTCTTGTCACCTAAACAAGAAGCTAACCACAAGGAAAAAGTTATTAGCTCTAGAATTTTGACACCTGGCTTGTTTAATTAAGTCAAACGTTAAAAAGCTGATTTCGTTTACTTTCTTGACTGGCTAGCGGAGTAATACAGTACAGAGTCGATCACACTTGTCTAGAGCGCTCGAGCGGTGTGCTGCGGAGCAAATGAAGTTAAATCTTATCGCAGCTGCTTTAATGGTGGTAAGGCGCTGGTGCGTGTGCGTTGCACATGAATTTTAGGCTGCTCTCCAGCGCAAGTATTATCAATGATTGTCAATACCTACTTTATAATTTCGCTTTATTTCCACCGGACTGCACCGTTCGAGCGCTCTAGACAAGTGTGATCAATTCTGTACGTCGCGGACCGTGGCCCAGCGTTAACAGCTGCTGTTTTTTTTTTAAGTTGTAGCCTACATACAATGCCTTAAGAGAAGAGGGAAGCGACTGTCTCTTCCTCCCTCTCTTCAACTGCTCATTCGGTCTCTCGAGATGCACTTTCTTGGTCTGGTTTGTATCGTCTTTTAACGTTACTAGATGGCGTTATACGTTTAACATTAGCTTTGTAACCAGAAGAAAGTATTTGTCCTCAACAGAACTGCTAAGCACTAGCCGAGTTACTTATTTTTGAAATTCGCTAGAATAAGGCTAGATTTAGTAACAAGAGCTAATTCGGAGCTAGATTTTGACAAAAAGAGTTAAATAAGCTACTCGTAGTAAACGCAAATTTTTGGTAGCTAGTTTCTACTAAAGGTAGCTAAATTTAGCTATGAAATTGACAAATTGGCAGCTCTGGCTACCGGACGTCTTCCTTCGACGAAGTGCTGCTGCGGGAATGGTTCAGTTTTGTTATCCTTGATAGCAGTGTGGCTCTGCGTTCATTGTGCGCAGCAGCTTCGAACACAGCTTGATTTCTTCCTCGGCAGCTACTGCTCCATCATCCCGAACCCAACCGTAGCAGGTTGCCTGCTCATGCTGCTTCCCACCTCTTTCAGCGGCAGTGTCTGAACTATTGAGTAAAAATTTTCCAGTGCCGATCCTTATATGTGAAACAAATACACGCAGCTCAGTGCAGAGGCTTGCAGTGCACTCTCACCTCTCCTGACGGTCGCGCGAAGTCGGAACCCATAAGCCCGACCGAGCGAGGAGAGGCGGTGAGTTGTTCTACTCAGACAGCCTTCACATTTGTCTACCACTCCTTGTTCCTCCTCTTCACCATATTCTTCTCCTGGGGCCACCCGGGAAACATGACTAGCGATCATGTATATGCAGAGTGCGCTTATAAATTGCCTTCAGGCTCTTTTTCTTGCAGGTCTGCATACGAAACATGTTTAAGCGGAGACAGAAACTGTGGGCGGACATGAAAAAGCGCGAATTTAGGTGTTAAATACATCCTCACATTAAAAGCAAAAAAAAAAGGGGGAAGAAAGCATGAGCTGAGAAAATTACAAAGGGCAAGCGCATATATCTTTCCAGTTCCATTGTCGCTCTGACGAAGGGAGGCGGAACGTCCGCATTGGGTTGTACGGGTTTTGTTTTCTTCCACCAATTTCACCTTCCATCTATTTCATCCATGGGTGTATCTTGTTTACGTGAAAACAAGTTCAGAGGTGAGCGCGTGTGAATGACTCCAAGATCTCGTCTCTGATAGCTTTCACCCGAGTGCCATCGGGTACCCACAAGCTTTCCACTGGGCAGGTGCTCGACTTCACTGGATTGAAATGCTTGGAAAATGGGTTTTTGAACCAACCTTGTGTAGACTAAAAACATCCGCGCTTAGAACCAGTGCTCAATACCTTGTGCCATGGCGCTGTTTTTTTAAAGCTGTCCAATTGCGCCATTAAATTTACCATCACCAGCTGATAACTCTGATGATTACTTAAATTGCAACGAACACACTCACACACCAATTAAATAAAGGCCAATTGCGGCAAGCAGTTTGTCTTACTTTTTATCCCATCCAGTGCGTTGTTAAGGAGGCGGCACTGGTGTTTCCTGGGTGCAAACCGATCGTAATGGGAACACACATTAAATGATGCAACACAGAAGTAGGAAACAGGACGGGGTCAGTTTAGAGCGCACCTAATCGCGGCGTGTGCCGCATTACAGGCCTATAAAACGCGCTGTTCGCGGTAAGGTGGCAACAGGGAAGTGAAAAAGAAAAAAAGAAACCGATAGAAAGGAGCAACCTCTTACGCTCCTGAAACCTGTAGGAACATCCAAGCGCTCAAAAGACGCGGAACTCTCCGTCTGGCACAAAAGGGAAAAGCGAGCGACTCGCTACGAAGAGAACAATGTCCGGCGTATCTATCGCGAAGTGCTTCGTGAGTCTCGCAGCAGCCATGATGGCCAGCATCGACGCTAAAGTCGAACCGCGATAAGCGATCGTGCCGCAGCAGCAGGTTGAGATTGCAGTGCGAAAAAAAAGAAAGTATGACGAGGACCAGCGCCGAAAAGACAGCAGAGTCGCGCCGACTGACGGGGGGGGGGGGGGGGGGGGGGGGTTAAGAAGGGCGGACGCCAGAGCACGCGTGCGCGAGGAACGACCCTGTCCCCGCAGCCACGGACTCTCACGGGCCGGTCGCGAGGCACGCAGCGTCGCTTTTAAAAGTAATACGCTCCCGAGAGCCGCTCCGGTGGGCAGAGCGGGGGACGAATCTTGATCGAGAAGAGAGGCAGGATCTAAAGCCCGATGATTTACAAGTGCCTCGCCTATGGCTCTGCGTTTTGCTGCCTGCCATAGGAGTGATTTACGGTGTACCGGCCGATTTATGGCCGCCCTAGGCCGGCACGAAGAAAAGCACCTCCCCTCGGGAACCGTTCGAAGAAAACCACTGCTGCCCCCCTCCCGGCGTGGCCGATCCCTTCGCCCTCGCTCTCTCTCTAATTTTTTTTTTCCTCGGCCGTGTGAGGTGTGCTCTGCGGGCCGCTTCCTTTCCCCTTGTTTTATTTACTTTTTAGTCTGTTTTCTTTGCCGCCCAGCGCTCCACTCGGCTTCCCTCCATGTTTTTTTCGGCCAGTGGTAGGCAGCCTCTTGAAGAAAGTTGCTCACCCGGGCAGGATTCCATTTGGGCGCTGGTTGGTGGTCGGCATGACCCACCTGTCCCTTGGCACAGAGTGGGCTCTGCGGTTGAGTCAGTGGTCAGTGGTCGCATAGGCGCAGCGTAAGCACTCTCTTCCTGTAGCAAGAAATTTTTCAGTCATAAGCCAATCAGTGGGTTCGCTGCTACCTTCTGTAGAGTGAAGTTCTCCCCCAGTGAACTTTAATTGAAACATTTAAAGCATAGAGCCTGAGCTAATCATATTTCATTTTTTTTTTCTTTGTAAGGCTTCCACAGCTTTTCTTGGTCTGCACGGACTAGACAGAGTTGAGAGCCGTTTTGACCGCGGCGTAAACTGTGGTGCCCAGGCGGCCAACACTGCCCCTTCGCGGATCCAAAACCAATAATATATTTTTGCAGCGAATAGCACAAATGATCCGATGGAAGGATTGCAAGGGCCTGTGGTGGAACAGAAAAGGCTGCAGTGCGATTAATCGTGCGGATCGTTCCGCTAGGGTGCTAACCAATGACGGCTAAACGGGATTGACAGCACCTTGAACTAAATAAATAAAATAATAAATACGCTCCCAAAGGGAACAGACAGGCATCCCATGTTCGCACGTGAACAAAGTCGCCGTGAATTCTTCAGGAAGGAATATTTTGGAATAAGGACTATGGAAGTGAAAGGTCTACAAGTATGTACCGTTTTTGTTTTACTTCGCAGTTATTAAAAGTAAAGGCCTTGGACCAGGACAGCCCCGCTGCAAAATAAAAACTTGAGAGAGACACTCATACTCGGCCTTAAGGGTATGACCCCAGGCCCCTTCAGTGGCCTGGGGTCCTGTTTTGCGTATCACCTTGCAAACACGGATACTGTTTTTTTCTTTCACCACCACATAACGCTTAACGTGTTCTTAACAGTACAATGCGATAGCTTTAGAGATTGCTCCCGCACAAGTACTCCTCTTTCGTTAAGGTTCCGCCTGCATGCCCATATACAGTTGCGCCTCGTTAATATGGACGCTTTGGTTCCCGCGCAAACCGGTACATAAAGCGAATCGCCCGTAACAACAAATCACGAAGAAAATAAAATTGGAGGGGACACTTAAAGAGAGAGAGAGAGACAAAGGGAATGGCAGGGAGGTTAACTAGGCAGCGCCCGGTATGCTACCCTACTCGTGGGAAGGGGAACGGAGGGAGAGATAGAAAGGGGAGAGAACAAAGGGAGATGATCACTTTTCCACGTGTCCGTTGGCCATTACTTGCAGGGTACACAGGGCACACACTGATAGTGTGTGTGAGGGGACACTTGCGCTCCGCCTTAAGGGTATGACGCGATGGCGTTAATGGGTTAGTGCCCATTTATGTAGAAGGTCATTCTCGACTCTACATTCATAGATCCCTGGGAGTCCTCAAACCCCTCCTGGCGCAGTCGTGCAGCGGTTAAGCGATGCGTCACTGCCCTGCGATGGCAGGTGCTCCCAGCGGTGGGCCTTATTGTGCAACCAAGGCTGCTTGTGATGACGCCGCAAGTTCATATGACGTAGGTGAGGTGACCCACATGCCTCCTAGGTTGCTCTTGGGCGTCACCCGCCAAAGTCATTCTCATGATTTTTCGCTCACAAAGCCGACAACGCCAACGCCGGATTTTCTGCGTAACGGGAACTTTAACGCTGTCGCGTTAAAAAAGCGCTCAGGAAAGAAATTGATGGTTCAGCTGGGCCTGCTAATGTCGATAGAGGTGGGCACTTCAGTGGCATTTAGAAAAAATCTTGGGAGCTTCAAGTGCATTATCCTGGTCGCCATTATTTTAAAACAATGTGGTGCAGTTTAGTATTTATGAGACGCATGATGGCGTCCCAAGGCTCAATGACGTATCTCCTGCTACGACATCACCTGACTCGGTAGTAGATGTATGAAGCTGCAGAGAGAGTTTTGTTCTCAACTATTCATGCAATATGGCAAACGCCAACAGTTGTGAGCGATCACCTTGAAACTGCAAAACCCGAAAAAAAAACAAGCCATCACTCAAGCATTTTAACTTCCCCACTGCGTTCCACTCCTCTCCTGCACTCGGAATGCAAGAGAGGAAGGACCTCTGTCGGGGCAGTCGAGATTTGGTTCTCATAATTGTCTATAATAATCCGTCAAAGAAAAATGGCCCCCAACCGGCTAGGTGCATTTTCACCTTGCCCATTGTGCTGACAGCGAGTTTCCATATTAAGGAGGTTCAAATACACTGAAGAAGTTTGGTCTCTAGGGAAACTGTCCATAATTCGAGTCGATATTAAAAGGGATCGTACTAACGGGGCACGACTGTGTGCGGAATCAGCCGCTATCTACTTTACATTCATAGAACGAGGGTAGTTCTCGTACAAATAAAGACGCAGTGGTGCGGTTAAACGAAGCGCCACTGTCCGGGCAGGTGGCTATTTCAAACACAGCCACCGGTGGGGCTTGTGAGACCGAGGTTGCTCTGCCCGACCTCCCGAAAGGCTCACGCGCAGAGGCGGCAGAGCCACGGTGGGCAGGTGGCAGTAGCATTGAATTTATTTGAATTAATTTCCTCTCCATATCCCACGGGAGGCCGGTAGCTAAGAACCCGGTGGGGAGGTGGCAACGTGCCGTGGTGGCCAGGGTGTGATGACGTCTCAAGGTGACGTGACCCTTTCGGACCAATCATTTTTAGCTGCCACCTGCCACTGTGGAGAGTTTGCTCACAATCTGGTAGGCAGGCTGCTATAACGCCGCAAGGTCACGTCACCTTGGTGACAGGCGGGCCATCTCCTTTCCTCCACACACCAACGTCACCGTTACTGGGATTTCCTCGTAACGGGACCCTTAACATTGTAGCGTTAGTAATCCTCCTGATACCCGTAGTTTAAACTGCGTCGAAGATACACAGGGGGAGGAGAGAAACTGCATACGCAATGTATTTTACAACTTTATTTGCAGACAAAAGGTTGGTTAGTGTGGTTTTTCATTAGAAAATTTCTCGCACAAGGAGAGGCGGGGGTCACCCTCTCGACCCCAACTCCCCTAACCTCTGCACCTCTCGCCTTGCGATAGCGGATCGCGAATGTACATCGCGCTATGCTAAATCTCTCTATTAGTTCAACGAGCCGCGACAGGACGATCTTTGGCTCCAAATAAAGCCGGTAGATTATACGGTGAAAAGACTTGACGGGGCTATAGTTAGTGCACAGGTTACTCATTTCGACGTTACATTGCTGGGGGAAACTGGAAACGCGGGCGCTGGACAGAACACGAGAAACCAGCTTCACCGTGCCAGGTAACCAGCTTCACCTGTACAAGGCCACGTGACTTGCACCCACTCCTCCGGTACTGCCAGTGCAGCTTCCAGCGCAACAGCGTTGCTGAGAAGAGAGAAATAGAGTTAGACCCCAAAAATACACCCTTTACGAAGGACGTCGCCATCGAATTGTTGTTTGCAGCGAAAACTTAGTCTCTGCCTCTTGCCCGGCGGGAAAAGTCACATTGATGGCGGGTAAAATAGAAATACAAAAATTGACCGACACTGTATTCAAACTGGTGACGTCTATACCGAAAATGACTGGATGGCGCCGTTTTGAAGTGAATGGTGGCGAATCCACACCAAAATTTCAGTGCCGACGCATGCAGTTTGACTGCAAAATCGGCCGCTGATGGCGATACCTGTATTTCGCTTTTTTGCCTTTTTCTGGCTTATAAAAGCTCCGTTTTCTTCGTCGTTAGAACGCCGTAGTCTACCGATAGGGGCCAACTTCAGTTTATAGACGAGAGCGATCTATACGTTATAGAAGCCAGTTGTAGTATACGGCGCTGTAGCTTTGTAACGCTCGACACATGTATGATCAAAACACAAAGCCAATTTCACATTTTCTTTCTCTGTCGCCTCCGGCACGGAGCCAATACCATTCTTGGGCGGAGACAGTGAAGTACAGGAAGACTTGCGCATGGATATCTTGAATCGGCGGGCGTTAGGATGGCCGAACCAGAAGGCGCGACAAAGCAATAAACAATGTTCCGATGGTTGCAAAAATGCCGCGTCGAGGCTCGGTCGAATAGGAGGAGGCTGCGTTCCCCGAACTTGACGGGTCCACTGCCGCCCGGGAGAGAACACCCGCCGAGCGGCGCGCAGTGTTCGACATGCCCCAGATACGCGCGATGCACCGGAGAGAAGGCTCGTCCGTCATCATTACCATCCCGGCGAAGCAGCGGCGCGTATGGCTTTCGAGCAATCCTTTTGGCTCCGGGGCCATTGGACATATAAATCAGGCCGCAGCCGGGCGAAGGTCCAGATAAAATTCGCGCGGCCGAGTGACGCGGCGTAAACCGCGCATGCATGCATGCGTTACGCGCCCAGCGCGTCCAGGGACCCGCGACCGGCGATGAGACACTTGTTTTTTTCCGGGAACTGTTAAATGCTATGGACGGTCAATTTTAATTGCCCCGTCCAAGTTCGCAGCTCCGTGTAAAACAAGCGTGTGCGCGTTCGCTGCTTCGGGGGCTTGATTTACAGCCGAGCTGGTCAGCCGTGCTGGTCCGCGAGCGTTGCCACGGCCCTTCCGCGACTCGCGCGACGGGGTTCGCGGCGCGCATGCTTCGCGGCTGGTCGCGGTGCGACGTCAGCCTCCCGCTCGCTCGGCTGCCCCGCGAGCAGACGGCAGCGATCGTTCCGCCCAGCCTGCTTCCGCTCCGCTGTTGCGCCGCCGGGCCCGTGTAAGCTTTCTGACTCTGGGAAGCCCATCGGGCGCGATAAAAAAAAAATTGCGCGCCTATACTTACACGCACATAGAGGGAGAAGCACGGCGGGGCCTATCGGTAGAACGAGCTCTTATTTATTGCCGAAGGTTGCGAAGTTAAACTGAACGCGAATATGTACCCATGCATTCCCACCTGCCAACAGGCGGTGTTCTTTTATGAGGTGTGATTTTATAAGTCCTGAGCACCTCTCACTCTTTCCACCTATCGGCGGGAAAGAGGAGATGCGCAAACCCGGAGATCACTATTTTGCGTTCAGCTGTGCGTGGGAGGCTGCCCGCTGGCATCTGTTCGTGTGGGCAGTGCAGGACCACGAATGCTTTTCAAAGGGCATCTTGCGTTGTGGGCGGCGCAACTGGTTCACAAGAAACGAATTACTGGCAAAAATGAGAGTAAATCTAGCAACGCCTTCATACAAAGGCTCCAACGTATTTTCCGGCCGTGAAGCGTCATCTGTTACTTACACGTGGGTGATCCGTATGCCTGCCATTATTAAAAGTCGAATGCAGTCTGCCACCGTGCGAGGAACGTCTTTACAGTTAAGCGATCGAAAGTTAGTATGGCTTTCCCTCCCTCTTTTTTACCCTTACCGCTTAAGGAATTCTCGAATGTGCTGGTCTGCATCCGACATTCACAGTGCTCGTTAGGCAAGGTTATTCTATACACGTACAATAGCATCTGGTTGGGCGCATACCCCGTGCACTTGGCCTCAAGCGATGGTATTGGAATGCAAACTAAGTTACGAATCTCTTGCCTCTAGTAACAGAAACTAAAGTGTGTAAGACGATTGCTCGGCGCGGACTACTCCCGACGTATTACTAGGGGTCTCAGTTACTCAGTTTCTTCACGTCTCACTCCTAACCAAGCGTATGAGACTAATAGAGATGCACTATCGCATAAGATACCTTCCTTTCGCGACCTCGCAGCTCCTGCGCTGTACGAGGCTTCGGGTTAGCAACTGCTCGTAACGTGAAAGATTGATGCGTGAAATCAAATAGGAAGATAAATATCGGCTGAACACGAACAGACTTCAACAGTGATGCAGCAAAATCGTTGAGCAGCAAAGCAGCTCGCAAGCTCGCACGAACATTTACGTTCGCTACGAGGCGGTTGCCTGCGCTTAGCCAGAAGCACTCGCCGAATACCCTTACATTGTCGTTTAAAACAGCTGGTCATCTCCGACCTGCTGTCGGTGTTCCCATCAGTGGACGTGTGACGAGACGCGGGTGACAACTTTAAAGAGAAAGGTGGCTGTTGAGCCGCGTAACCAGTGCGGGCCTTGTCTGATACCCCGGTGAGCCGGCCGGGACGGGGGGAGGGCCGCGTCTCTTTTCCGATCGCATTCGGCCAGCGCCCGCCCCGGTCCCCTCCCCTCCGCCGAGCTGGCTCAGGTGGAAGGCGCGCGGCATATCTGGCGCGGGACGAGTCTCGGCCAACAACGAGCGCGTCGCCGGGCCCTCCTCCCCGCCGCATGCCTCCCCATTCGAGCCGAGATGAAGGAGCACGAAATTCATAGAGATTTCAGTTCTGTCAAAACTGGTTTCACCTCCCTCCTCGGCTCGTCTCACCTGTTCGGCCTCGCGTCCTGCCTGGCGCCCCTCCGTTTCGTTCCCTGCGGGCCATTCATAATGCCTGGCCCCGCCGTGTGTTTCCCAATCTTTATTCTCTGCGGTCTGCCGCTCGCCTCTTATTGCCGCTTTGCTGGGGAACAGGCCCCGAGGCAGGAAGAGCGCGGACTGGCTGGCCTTATTTATATCGGCTTACTTTGCTGGGATGGCAGTGTCTGAGAGAGTGACGGCCACTTCGAGTAACCCAATTAGTCAGCCCCTGTCGGCTGCTTAAAAAGCCCCGGACACACATGTGCAAGTACTCCTCCGCGACAAAGCTGGACATCTGCTGTAAAACACTGGACGAGAGAGAGCCACGCATGAACAGGCATCCGGTTCCGGGGCAGCGTCCCGTTCAAGCGGGGCACTACTGGGCAGACACACGGCCGTAGAGTTTCGTACACCCGTGATGAAAGCATGCGAGTTGACGCTAGAATAGTTCGTACCCCAGCGAACGATGGGAAGTACGTGGATTTTTTTTTATTTTTACCTTCGGATGTACTGCTGTCTTCTTTTTACTTTATCAATGGTTTCGTGGTTTTGTGGCTCGGCACTGCTCGTGCACCTCGGAACAACCCAAATATTCGAAGACCACTGCACTATCCTTTTGTACACCCAAGAAGCTCATTTTATCACGATATTTCACTGCTCTTCCCAAATGTGGGTGAACTGTAAATATAGCCATTCCGCTGCGTTTAGGCAGTGCTTCATCAGTGTAAGTAACAGTGAGTGCTGATAGTCTGATACTGCGTTTTTCTCAAGAATTATATATATATATATATATATATATATATATATATATATATATATATATATATATATATATATATATATATATATATATGGTTTATGGGGGTTTACTCAGGCTATGAGGGACGCCGTAGTGAAGGGCTCCGGAAATTTTGACTACCTGGGGTTCTTTAACGTGCACTGACATCGCACAGTACACGGGCCTCTAGAGCCTATATATATATATATATATATATATATATATATATATATATATATATATATATATATATATATATATATATATATATATATATATATATATATATATATATATATATATATATATATATATATATATATATATATATCAGTTTGCAGGGGGTATATTTGATCAATTACTCAGACATATACCTCATGCTCAAAATTGCCTCTGAAATGTTTACAGTAACAAGCCGCAGTGACGTTGGAATACAACTATCTTGAGATGCACGCGTTTTCCATTATTCCCAAAGAGAATAAACTGCAGTACTTGCGGCTCCAGCAAAAACAAGCGACAGATTTATCTACAGCCTCATCGCACGAAACTGCGAGCGCAGTCGCATTCGAGTGTTTTGCGCGTGCGCAGTGCCGGTAGGAACACCCGTACGCGGCGTTCCTTCCAGTGCAGTCGCAGAGCCTCCTGCAAGAGCCCTTCGGTTACTGAGAAAACTAGCCTGGTGTGCGAAGGCAATAGGTGAAACTGGTTGTAGCGCTCTGAAACGTTCGTAGACTGCTCAAGCAATTGTTTCGTCATGTCAGCCTCCAATCTCCGCCTTGAGGCGACTTCCTGCGGCAATAAGCCACGGGCGCGAGGTGTCACAAGATGTCCCTGTGTTCTGCTGCCCAGTGAGCGCAAGGGAACGGCACGCTTGTGGAAGACGTCCTCTTGCCCTCGTGTTGTGGTTCTGTAGTGAAAGCTGATATGCTAAAAATGATGCTTTCAAGTGATCGCGTTCCTTATTGCCGCTCACCGCATGCCTTGTCATTTGATAATTTGCGATCAACACTCTACGGCTGCAGATTTGTCGGAGGTGTTCGGCGGTGTTAAATGCTATTATAAGCTTCAGAACGATAGCAGCGCCTTTACATCGGCTATACTTACTCCCGGAACGCTTCCCGCCAAGTTGCGTGCAGTCAGGGCGCACTTTGCCTGTCAATTTCAGAAAATAACATACTCCATGCATATCCTATATTATTTCATATCGGAGTCCGCGGCTATTCCAGTCACTGCATCCCTATAGCCCTGCACACGCTTGGAGCCTCGGACGCGCTGTTAACCGTTTGCGCGACCGTTAACGAACAGTACCCATGCCACACATGCATTCCCCGAAGGACGAATAAAATTTGCCGGGAACAGGAGTCCCTCTGCACGAGCGAGTCTCGAAGCTCTCTATTTTAGGTCGTTGACGAAGTGGAAGGATGCCCTATGCCACTGATGTACTGCGTTTCGGAGCGCTGCTCTTAAGCGGCTGTTCCTGGGTTGAGCCGCGCCTCCGCTGTCGGTGTAATGGAACCCAACCATAAATAAATAATTTACTTTGTGTGGCTGGGATCCGAACCCGCGGCGTCGCGAACAGATCACCTTCGCTGGCCACTGCACGAGAGCCCTAGGCTATCGACGCAGCGGGTCACGCCTCGTGTTAAACTGAAACACACACTCTGCCGCTGCGCATTGCACATCGTCGTCGACTGCATAGTACTGCAATGGGACAAATATACACATTCTCGAGCGCTGTGCATTGCGCATCGTCTACTTCATCAACTTGTACTACTATCGAACTAATATCGTTGCCAGACGTACCGACGACCCAGCAAAGCAAAGCAATGAGCCTACAGAGCCTGAGACACCGACAGAGCTGCGCTCAAATTTCACACTAGGGAGAACCGTAATCGTCCTTACAATTTTTTTCCAAACTCACTTCGTCAACGACGGAGAGCATCCTTTCGCATGACTTCCGCGGCCTAGTCGAACACGGTTATGGTGACCTGCTGCATCCCCTAGTAAATCGCCTAATCTTTACTCTTACACGATGTCGGATGCCTGTCCGGCGCTTTTGTGTATACTTCGTGCGCTGTTATAAGTGGGGGAGGCGAACGTCCGACTATAAAAGCCAGGAAAGAGGTTCAACAAACCGTTGCTGCACGCTGATTTATTCAGCATTCTCAAGTGAGCGTTTGGTTATCAATTTTGGATCGCAGCCTGTGACCTCCTCCGTGAAATGTGGGCGACCCTCCTTCGTCCCTCTTCGTTGCCCCTGTTGTCTGCTGCCGGGTATCGTCCGCGGCATCTTTGGCGTCGCTCGGGGCCTTAAACTGACGAGTCCGGTGCGCGCTCTGCCATCCGGCGTGAAGGCTTGAGGCTGCCCTGAGCGTTAACAAGGAAATCGCCGGTGCAGGGTAAAGGAGGACAGACAGGAAGCGTTTGCCACAGTCACGTGACAGATGGCGCCGCTTGGTAAGCTTTGGAAACGCCGGTATGAACCAGCGCCAAGATCACAATCACGAGATCAAGTTGTTGGCAAATGTATACGCGTTTTTTAAAAATTTTTATTGAAACTAGGCTCCTGTACGGCGGCAGCATGCACCTGGACACGATGTGTACGTAATTTGGCGGCTGATATTTAACAAGAAAGCTATATACCAAAGCCCGTTTAATTATGCGCTTCATTAGCATTTCAAGGTCATCACTCGTTACGCTCCGGGGAAAAGAACCTGGCTGCCAGATTTTCCAATATCTCCAACTGTCAGCTCTTGATAACAAAATTAACTGCAAAAGAAGATACCAGGTGCTACAGCAAATACTTTCAAAAATTCACAAAAATAGAGAGTTTGACATAGCAAGAAAAAATTTTCAGGGGGAAATTGTTAGCCGCGGCGTACGTCATTTGCTATAAAAATAATGCCAGTTAGGTAGCGAATAACGAAAAGTCACTAATCAGCTTTTCAATTAACACCATCTGGCGGTTACTGCAATGGGAATTTGAAGCCATGGATTAGGCGATGCCATATCAGTTTCTGAGACGAAGTCAAAGTCATCCTCTCAAGCTCTGCAGCACGACTAAATCCGGTGACTTTTTTCCCACGAAACCGAAACTGAGTGCGTCAGGAGCTCGGTGCCAACGCAGTGTCCGCTAATTACGTGTTGCAGTGACTACGGTGCCTAATTCGAACTGCTTGCGCTATTGTATCACATTATGCACTTTTTTTTTGCATCGTCGCTTGGTGCGTGGAAAAGAACAGTGATTGCCAACTGCGTTGTTATTCCTTCCCCCTTTCTCGCCTTATTCCTCATGGCACACTTCTCGAATAAAAAAAAATACTGCGTGGTCGTTAATTTTGGGAGTGACGAAGCAAAAGAAATTGCGTGACATGGTGCAATGTAACAGGCAGTTCCAATTTCGGGTCATAGTCGCTGCAACAATCATTAGCGTATCGTTGCGTTTATATCGAGCTTCCTATCCGCCTCACGAGCTCAGTTTCGGTTTTGTGCGAAGAAAAAAAAAAAACGCCGGATTTCCTCGCGCTGCAGAGTTTTAGAGAAGTGATTTTTTCATGTTTCAAAAACTGGTATGGCATAGTGTTGTCCGTGGCTTCGACCTCCTCATTGGCACAAATCGCGATGCTGCGGTAATTAATAAGTTAATTTGTGAATTTCAAATATAAACCTAATTTGTATATTATTTATAGTAAATCACGTCCGTGGAGGCTGACAGTTTCTTCCTCAAAAGATTTTCTTTCTTTTTCGAACTCTTTATTTTTGGCAACTATTGAAAGTATTCGCTGAAACGCCTGGTACCTACACACCGCCTTTGGCCAAAAGTATCCAGCCAATGGGGTTTGTTTCTTAGCTGGCAAGTGGAGCACTAATGACATCATTTAACACCGGCGGATTAATGGGTCTCTCTTTGACGGGCAGTTCGGGGGAGGGGGGCGGTTGCATTTCAACCATGTATTTCTTTGACTTTTTTTTTTGATGGATAATGTGAGTTTCAACGTGGTTTTCCCATGCAAAATTTCTCGCTTGGAGGGGGAAAGGGTTCGACTGCCCCCCCCCCCCCCCTTTCCCTGTTCTAAAATCCGCCCCTGTCCATTAAGCTCTAAATATGTCTAAGGTAAGAACTCAAGTCCTCATCTTGCGAGACCCTTTGATATTTAGGGGTTCCGTAAGGACTCCACCCTATGGCTGAGAAGCAAATCCCGTTGCCTGATTACTTGTGGAAAAGGCGGTACGTAACTGCCCCAGATGCTAGAGCAACAAGGCGGGCGTTTTGCTTTGCTGTCCGCAGCCCGAGGATTGTCCGGCGAAACAAGGTGTCGATCGCAGACGAATTGCTGCCTCCAAGGCGCAAATTCTGGAGGTTGCTCGCCGCGGTCTTTGCCTTCGCCCAGACGAAGAAAGTACTCTTGTCGAAACGTTGGCAAGCCACCCTGTTTGCTCTCCCTTGTTCACTTCGTGATTATCAAGAACCATCTGACTAACCCCTCTCTACCATGATTTCCTGTCCAGAAACTCACAGTGCATGGTAAGGCGACTCCGTGCCGAACATTCGCAGCACTTGTTTTCGACAAACGACAGATTGGTAGGCTCCTGTTTTATTTTATTTTTAAATGGTGCCACTAGTATGTGGCAACGCTGGCACAGTCTCTGTGCAGGCTAAGGAGGTTTCCGTAATCATTTCCTGAGATGGTCACACCAGCTTATCACCATTGTTAGGGTGTCGAATATGAATTTTTTAAAAATACGAACGCAATACGAATAGCTTGCTTCGAACATGGAACCGAATGTCGAATCATTAAAAACAGGTATATTTAGATACAAAGGCCTTAATAATTTCAGATTTTGGAACACTTGACGTCATTGAATGATAGGCCAGAAAGCCTAAGCTGTGAAGGCCACTGATATCACAGTCCACAGCATTCTAGCCGTGTTTACGAGAATAAAATGGATATCGTGTTCATGAAACAAACGTCCGTAGTGCAGAAAAAAGTATTCCAGTCTGTAGGACGAAAGTTGTTTCGCGAAAATAAGGCAATGTGTGTTAGGTTTAACGTCCCGAAGTTGCTTGTAGGCTATTAGAGACACCGTAGTAGAGGGTTCCGCACTAATTTCAGCCGCCTTAGATTTATTAACGCGCACTGGCACCGAGCAACACGTACACGGACGTGTTTGCATTTCTCCTCCATCAATAATCGGCCACCGCGGCCAGGATTCGACCTCATGGCCTTGAGCTAAGCAGCTGAACGAGCAGCTAGTGAGTCACCGCGACGGGTGCAGTAACATGAAATTATATGTCATAACAAAAAGGCACACAAAACATCACAGTTTAGCAAAACAAAAAAGTCAGGCAAGGCTTAATCACGGTTATGCCCAGAGGTCGAGCGAGGGCTCTGGCATGGCTATACAGACGGTCCCGCCTGTTGTTCTTCCATGGCTAATGAGTAAAGCGCGGCTACGTGTCGTTTATTCACGTGCCATACGGTGATGTCACATCACGTGACCTGACAGTAGCGCAACTTTGACGAAACTCCTTTAAGGTTAATTGTCAAAGGTCAAGAGTCAAAGGGCAAGCCCCCAGGTGGACATGAGGCACTATGGTGTACCATTGGTAGACACGGTACACCATACGGTCTTGACTTGGTTAAACCTAATATAGCTCGAAAGCGTCCCCAAATCGTCAAGGTCGAATTTTGGCAATAGCTCGGGCGAAATTCGGAGGTCGCCATCTTGCCGGCACGCTCAGTTATGGTTGGACATCGATTTTGATTCAAATCAGGCAAGGTCAAATTTAGGGGGTAGCCCGGGCCAAATTCGGAGGTCGCCATCGTGTCGGGCATGCTCAGTTATCGTTGGACATCGATTTGGGTCCATATACATCAAGATATAAAATTTGGGAGGTGGGCCGGGCCAAATTTTGAAAATGACCCGGGGCGGTTCGAGGACACAGGTCATGACCATGGTGAATCGTGGGGGCCGTGGTATACGTTCCTGTTATGCGTAGTTTGACATTAATTGAAGCTGTTGCTATTCTGGCTTATCAAGGTCAGTCAAGGACAAGGATCGCACAAGGATCGCACTGACACGGAGATCGTCTTTTGTATCTAGTAGAGTTATCACTTTAAAAATTTATATTTCCGCCGTGCGCGTTATGCTAAGCGATAGCTGCGTATGTGGCAGCGGCGGACCTCTCCGCCTCGTTTCTAGCTCCCACCGTGCCTCTCTCCTGCCGCGCTGCTTCGCGGCGCACAGTGCTGCCGCGCACAGCAGGTGGCGCCTCACTTTCCTTCCCCCTCCAGCCTCCGTGTTGGTTCTCCTCGGTCGCGACGCCTGCGGTGTACCGAGAGCGCCTGCGCACCGCAGCCTTGCGGACGCGGACCGAGACGCTGTTTTCGGAGCACTTCGTACTAACAGCTGTCGCTGTAACATTGGAGGCGTTTTGTTTGGCCACTAAATATTCCTTTGGCCAATAACAACCCTAATTAGAATAGTCCTGAGAATAGCAGATACTCACACCCGAGCTTTGCCACGCTGGCACGCCTGAAGCAATGCGATGTCTACAATTGCGCGTACTGAGAAGGCTGCATTAACTGAAAGCCCTATGTATGCCCTCTGCACTGATGTCGGGGCTGTTAACTGTTCCTCCAATCACAGCACATCTCGTCGAGTGTAGCAGCATTGCTAAAAACAATCGTTTACAGCGGTAGGACAAATGCTCAAAGGGAGAAATAAAGCAGAAATAAATATAATAGAAAAAATATAATAGAAAGAAATATAGGAAGATAATATAGAAAGAAATATAGGAAGAAATACATAGAAAGAAATAATAACAGCACTAACACATGCCGCCACAGAACAGACAAGATTTACGAGACACGAGCGCTTGTGTCTCGGAGATCTTGTCTGTTCTGTGGCTGAATGCGTTAGCGCTGTTTTGTGCTAGTGCTGTTATGTCTCAGATATATTGTCCCCAATTCCAGCCCGTATCACTAACACTATGTTCGAAAGGTGAGGGCTTCTATAAATATATCTCGTGTCTGTTAGATTTTTAAAGGTGGCGATGTACAAGCAATAAATAACTACTGACCAATATCGGAATTCCCGGTTCTTTCCAAAGTGTTTGAAAGTGCTTTGAACAATAGATTGGCAAATTCTTGCAATAAGTACTGTGCAGTGAATGACATATAATACGGGTTTTGAAAAAAAGATAAAAAATAGTCGGAACTCGCATTACTAGACAACAAACATGATATATATGGTAGTTTCGAGCAGTGAGTTCAGACCATTGGTTTGTTTCTTCATTTGAAGAAGGCAAATGCACTCGATTCTGTCTCCCACCATTCTCTTATCTAAACAAAATACGGTATGGGGTGCGCAGAATTGTTGTTGATCTACTGAGATACTTATCTGACCGTTATCAGAATGATAACGTTAATAAAGAAACTTATTCATGTGCTAAAGGAAGGTCTTTACCAGGGGTCTATCCTCGGACCACTGTGGTCGTTCATCATCATCATCATCATCAGCCTTACTACACCCACTGCAGGGCAAAGGCCTCTCCCATGTCTCTCCAATTAACCCTGTCCTTTGCCAGCTGCATCCACCTTTTGCCTGCAAACTTCCTAATCTTCTCCGTCCACCTAACTTTCTGCCGCCCTCTGCTACGCTTACTTTCTCTTGTAATCTACTCCGTTACCCTTAAGGACCAGCGGTTATCTTGCCTTCGCATTACAAGCCCTGCCCAAGCCCATTTCTTTCTCTTGATTTCGACTAGGATGTCATTAACCCGTGTTTGTTCCCTCACCCACTCTGCCCGCTTCCGGTCTCTTAACGTTACACCTATCATTTTTCTTTCCATGGCTCGCTGCGTGGTCCTTAACTTAAGCTGAACTCTTTTCGTTAGCCTCCACGTTTCTGCCCCGTAGGTGAGTACCGGTAAGATTATGCTGTTGTACACTTTCCTCTTGGGGGAAATTGGTAAACTGCCACTCATGATCTGCGAGAATTTGCCATATGCGCTCCACCCCATTCTTATCCTTCTAGTTATCTCCCTCTCATGATCCGGATCAGCTGTCACTACCTGCCCTAAGTAGACGTATTCCGGCAAAATTTCTAGGCTCTCGCTGCCAATTGTGAACTGTTGTTCCCTTGCTAGGCTGTTGAACATTACCTTGGTTTTCTGCATGTTAATTTTTAGACCCATCGATCTGCTCTGCCTGTCTAACTCGTTGATCATGATTTGCAGTTCACCTCCTGAGTGACTCAGCAAGGCAATGTCATCAGCGAATCGCAGATTATTTAGGCATTCTCCATTTCTCCATTTATGATCAAGTTTAGAGCAGGTTAAAATGCAGAAATTTTTAAGGCATGTGGTTTCAGAGCAACTTGTCATGGAATGTTCGCGGGTCGAAACTGCCAGCCAAGTTAAGCAGGGCAGTAGAATGTGTTTATAGACTAAGCTCACTGATACCACAGTGGCTGAAAAACTCACTCTGTTATACGCTTTTCTATTCCGGAATGCCTTATTGCGCGCTAATCTGGGGAACGAAAACACAAAAATTTTCATAAGCTGATTACTCAGCAGAAGCCAGTCCTGAATATATATATGAAAACTATTTTGGGCATATATACACAACACTTACTGACATACCCACTGTTGAAAAAATTATCGCTAATAAAGGCAAATCAAATATACTGTTATAAGCTCTTGCAACATGTCTGAAACAACAAACTTTACAGCCTTACAAACTCCTCTGTACAGTATTACTTCCGTACACGCCGCAGGAACTTACTCATACTTAGCACAAATTACGGAAGGTAGTGAATGAAGTTTCAAATTCGATCCCTATTAAATCCCGCTGAAAAACTGCTAGATTTCAGCAATCCAATTCCCAAAAATGGCTGAGCAATATAATAATAGAAGGAAACGTTGAGTTCGTCTTATTTATTTTTTCCAGTGCTTTGTTCGCATATATGGCGTTTTATTGTTGCCCCTTTTACCAACTTTGTTCCCGGAAAAAAGAAAAAACATTTTTTTTTCACCTGCATAGTGATTTCTCTGTGTCCCTGTGCACTCGTGACCGTGTTGATTTACAATGATGCGGACAACTGATATCTGTGTTCTTTTAGGGCACTTTGCGTGTTTTGTTTGCATGAAGTTTTCTGGAGATAAATTCTTTTAGGTTTTTTTATTTAGCAAAGAACAAAGACCGTTTCTAATACATAGCATCGACATTTAACGTGGTGTAAATACAAGTGACTTGTCTTCGCAATTGTGGCTTTACATTGTAAGAACAAGAACTGCACAAAAAAGGACGGGACAAGAGAGAAGAAGCACACGAAGAACAAGCACGTTGGTGCAATAAACCAGTTGTTAGTCTGCGCTAGTCCCGTTTGCTTCTTCTCTCTTGTCCTTTCCTTTTTTTTTTGCGCAGTTCTTGTTCGTGTAATGTCGTGCCAACTAGACCCTCACCGCACTCCTCTTCTAGATTTGGTTTTACATGTTTGTGATGCTTGTGTGCCGAACGGTGTACGGAGCAGAGGCCTTTATCAGGCTTCTTGCTTTTTGCCTTTGCTCCGGTTTCTCTAAACAGAATGAAACAAATAAAATGGAATGAAGTGAAACATGAAAGAAATAACGAAAATTTCGGATATTCCCGCGCGTTATGAACTGCGACAAGGCGCGATGCAAATGCTGGAAAAAATGAAGAATATTTTGGGGTAAGTTTTGAAATCTTTTCTTTCAACAATGTTAGCGAACATGTAAGAGGGAGCGATCGCAAGGCCTTGACGCCTTTACTGGTGCACCGTCTGTGTCAGAGCTATAATGGATTATTTTCTAGGCGGGGTACATAGTTGTGCGCTACGATAGAATAAAACAAATTGCAATGTGTCGTGTGCTGTGCTGAGCGAAGCCTGCGGCAGGTAAACCTTTAACAGTGTGCGACAAGGTTGGCCCATAAAACTTCGCAGTCAAAAATCTATCCACTGAATTTTGCCGAAAAAGAAAGCGTAGATGCATCGTTAAAGGTGCAATTTCTTTACGAAATGAAATTGGCTTCTCCGATGCGGTCTTCTAACGATAATTCACTCCAAGTCCTTTCCATAGTGTGCAAAAATGAGGATGAGACCTTATCAGGCCCAAAAATCAAGGTCACCAGACTGAACTTTACATCTTAAGGCGCTTCTGGAATACTGCTGGCCACGAAATTAACGGAACAAAATAATAGCAATCTCCAAAATTTACAAGCAAATTTTGATTTCCCGATCGCAACGCACTGACCACACCGCAGTTATCAATGGGATCCTAGTAAATAAACATAAATCTTAACTTTGAACCGGCTCCCACGAACAATTTCCAGCGAAATCGATGGAATAAATATGTTTCGAATGCAACCCAGATAGCTTGCCTTGTACACCCGGCCGCACCAGAAATTCCCAATCACAACACGGCTCATAATCCGACACACACAGAGCCGGAATCAAAAAGTTGCTATTGTGTAGGCGGTCATAGCATAAAAGTCTGACACAAGCGATTGTAAAGATCGCGGCCAGTGAGGAAGAGTTAGAGGTGCGCGAATATTAAAAAAAATATATTGAATAGCCAATCGAATACCCTCGTGCTCGGTTCGTCTAACGAATGAAATAGCACGTGTTCAAGATTTTTCGCTATGAATCGAATTTGTTTTCAAGTTTCCGAATACCCCTCGAATTATTGGCGTGAAGTTCGCATAGGGCGCCGCCGTCGTTTTCTTCGCCCACTATTTCGAAAACCCGGCCCGCACTTCGGCCTCCCAGCAGGCTGCCGCGGTCACTCTGTGCGGGATGCAGGGTTCAGCGTCACGACGCGGTCCATTCATGCATGTGCAGCGTGCTCATACACGGCCTCCAAGATTGGCCTATGCGGCAGGACTCAGGCTGGTTCAGCAAACCTTGCCTCGATGCCCGAACTCGGAGTCTATGTACCCCATACGTAGTCCTCACCCCTCTCATCTGTACTGAGATGTGGCACTGGTTTATTCGCTCACGTCACCAGCAGCAAAAAGTGATTTTACCTAATCGCACAACAGTGCAGTCGTGAAGATAATAAACTGACTTGACGTTGGCGCAGCCCGCAGTGGAGATTAGTGTTGTGTCATCTGGCAGCTACACCTCCACCTCTAGAAGTTATAGCGCCGTGCCGCAGCGCCGCCGCTCGCATTTCGCTGTTTCTCAAGATTTTGTGCGAATGTTCGCAAAGCAGGGAATATTCGTAGTAATAATTCGATTTGCATTTGATTTGGTTCTATGAGTATTCGATTCATATTGGATACGGTTTTTATCTACAATATATACGCATTCGATTCGGTAGCAAATCTGCACTACTGGTATTCGATTCGGTTTGGAGAAATTACTGTTCGCGCACCCCTAATACGATGGCGATGCTTCTGAAGTTCCCGTTCCGTGTTTGGCCAAGTGATCGCCGGTCATGAAAAGGTTTGGTTGCTCCCACGGAGCATTGGGAAGGAGGCATTGAGCTCACTCGTAATGTTCGAAAAATCCGAAATAAAACTGTTGAGAAGCAGCAAACAAGAAAATTAAGACTTCCTAAGAAGTCAAATTTTGTGTCCCCTTGCACGCTATTGCGTTTTTTGATTTAGCTAAATTCCTAAGGCGACTCCAGAAATAATAATTGGTGTTGGGGGAAAGGAAATGGCGCAGTATCTGTCTCATATATCGTTGGACACCTGAAACGCGCCGTATGGGAAGGGATAAGGGAGGGAGTGAAAGAAGAAAGGAAGAAAGAGGTACCATAGTGGAGGGCTTCGGAATAATTTCGACCACCTGGGGATCATTAACGTGCACTGACATCGCACAGCACACGGGCGCCTTAGCGTTTTTTCTCCATAAAAACGCAGCCGCCGTGGTCGGGTTCGAACCCGGGAACTCCGGCTCAGTAGTCGAGCGCCCTAACCACTGAGCCACCGCGGCGGGTCGACTCCAGAAGGCGTCGTCAAATTAGAATTCAACAGTATCTTCTCTGTTTGTCGCCTTTGTATTTTTCATCTTGTAGTACATTGTCCCCAGCTTAAAAATTTGCCTGTGAATCTTGATACATACCATAATTGAGCTCCTGATAATGTAGTGTATAGGCCAACAAAAAAAGCTTTGCGAACATTCCCAATATCAACCAACCAACCAACCAATCAATCAATCAATCAATCAATCAATCAATCAATCAATCAATCAATCAATCAATCAATCAATCAATCAATCAACTATCCATCCATGTTGAAGTCAGTATACCACGTGTTTAAGGGAAGCTCGCCACCAGCTTTTAAAAATCGGTTTTTTGAGGTACGAAGACGTCTTCTGCGGCTTAACAATACCAGTGTTGGCGGAGATCTGAAAACAGGTAATGTTAACAAGAATTATTAAGTAATTTCTGTTAACTAACTTCTGGTACGTTACACGCTTAGCCCAGTCGGCACTCATGTGCGGAATCATTGACTTCGTAGGCCACCGGCACGCTTGGCCAGCGGTTGCCTACAGTTGCAATGCCGCCTTTTTTTTTTGCTTTTCTTTTTGTAGCGTGAGCTACACCGGCCGAGGTTGAGCAGTTTCGCGTGGCTCCTGGAGAGCCGTGCTGCGCATGCGCGAGGAGCAGTCACGTCACACGGCGCACAGCTGGCACGCTGGAGCCGCCGCCGCCGCGCGCGCCTCGCCTGTCTGCGCATTCCAGAGGAGTGACGTCATAGCCGCGGCAGACGCACTGGCGCCGGCGCATGCCCAGCTGTGCACCTCCGTTGCGTAGTAGCCAAGTCTGACGCTGCGCCGGAGCCGCTTGATAGCGCCTCTCATTTTGTGCGCATGCGCAGAGGTATCAGTGGGGGTATACATATAGCGGGACGTTTGCCAGTGTGGTATAGCCATGGAGAAGGAGAGCGAAATTGCTGCTCAGCGGCTCAGCGTAGCTCACGCTACGTATATCCTGGCATAGCCGAGCTAAGCCACTGCTATTTTTTTTTTAACATGTCCGCTCCGATTAGCTGTCACGGAAGCTGAGAGACACTTTTCGGCGCTTGCTGGAAGCTCGAGTTTTTCTACTGCGGGGGCAAGTTTACACCGCCTCCTCGCTCGCTCTAACCGAGATTAGAAGCTAAATTTGTTTGTTGTAAATGAGATGTACTGCCATTGCCCTAATACATATTTTGTCGGTAGCACCGCTCTCGTTCGAAATAACTGTGTGCTCGCTATGTCTGCGGTCGTTATATCGCTTTTTAAAATTTCGAAAGTGCGATTGCCCGGTCGGCGCTGTGGCTCATCAAAATTTCGCCATCTCGCTCCAAAAGACGCAGCGCTCTTCGAAAAGTCCGTGCCCTCTGTTTGAGAACTTTTCCTGCAACCGCAGAATAAAAAAGGCAGCAAATGTACACAACCAGAACCACTTCTGTTTTGATGAAAAGGTCTCTGTCAGCGTATGTATCCAGTAAAGGTCTTTCAGGATGATCTACATTCAAGCGTGTGAACTCGTTAGGCGTATATCTGAAAATCAATTCGTCGCCAACGCCGCAAACTACGATATGTGCTGCGTATAAATATGTGGCTATATTCATGTGGCAGCTGTAATGTTAAGTATGTGCTATCAGATAAAGATCAAATGTGAACCTCCCTTTTGAACAAAACTGTTCTTGCAACTTTTTACGTTCAGCTGTAGCCAGGAACGATAGTGCTTCATGTTGCTACTTAAAGGGCCAAGAGAACTGCATGTTCATAGCCTTATTACAGATCGATCATGCTCCACAGACTAGGGATAACTCATACAAGTGCTCACGCTTGAATCTGCAGTTTAAATTTGCACTCATGTGTGTGCTAGATAGGACAAAATGTGAACGATAAATAACGCCTACTGACAGATTAGAAGACTATCACTGAATGTAGGTGATGGTTTCAAAATCGGCATCATGTTTTATACTGGAAACGAAATCGCACCTTTCTGTTATTTGATGTTAACCAACTTATCTTACAATTCACACTTAGCTGCAAATTGCCTTCTATTTTTGCCCAATAACTCATACCGCTAGCCTATAAAAGGGCACATATACTTCTTTACAGTTGCGCTATCGTAAGAGTTAGGATAACATAAATAAGGTTCATTATAACAATACCCGGTGCATGACTGATGTTCTGAGGCACCTTAACTAGGGTTTGTAAGCGCGTCGATGCTATCTTCTTTTGAGATATCATCAAAATGAAATGAAAAGCTGTGTATCATATGGTCGACTATACACTCTTGATCGATCTGGTTCGACATAGGCTCCAGTTAGTATGTAGAGCTTAGTGGAACTTTTTATTAGAACCGCGTTGCAGATATAAAAAACAGTAAATATATGAAAATATATTAAACGTTTCATTTAAATTACAAATTTTAGATGAAATATTGCTTCGCATCCACGTAACTGAAACACCCTTCCGACTTTATTAAAAATGCTGTTATGTGGAACCGCGTTCCAGGTAGGGCTTGCTTGCAGGGGTCGAGCTTGCAAGCAGGCCTTTCAAAAAATAAATTGCTGACACCACTGCCCTGCAGGAACGTCCAACCTCTCTTGCAGCTTACCTTTCTCACATCGTGTTCGCGAAGTTCTGGGCACTAATAATTCAGTGCTGTTGTGCAGTGCTTCACTAAATTACAACTCTAACCGTAAAGCGACGCTTTCCCGTGGTTGATAATACTTCGGTGAAATTAGTGTTGGCAAATGCAATGTTCCCCTCTATAGTATATTCTGACACGAAATACCAGTGCCTACATGACAATATACATTGTTGCCGTTGTGTACGGTAGAGTCCTCATACATTTCAGTAACACTGGCAGTCCAGAATTTATACTGGTGTTGAACTTCATCCACTGCCAAAACCACACAACGAAGAAGCACGATATGAGCTAAGTTAATCAGAAAAAAATTGAGATGACGAGAGGCATTGCTTGTCAGTGTTGCGTGAGAAATACAGATTTTAAATTAATGGTCATCACCTCAAAACACAAACACGAAAAATCCTTTGGGACACTTACAAAGTGCCCATGAAGTGTCCAAACTTGGGTTATGGTATTCGACTTTACCTCCCAACTCGTAATCCGCTAGTGATTAGATAGCTACACATTTAAGAGGGCGGGAAAGGGGTTCCTGTAAATATGTAAATTAAAAGTGCCACCGTTTCAAGATAGATTGTATCTCCTCTTTACGAATGACTACTGCCCTGTTTTGGAGGCAGAAAGACTAAACGCAGTGGTTTGTGTTTTTTTCTTTTAACGATAACGTAAGTGGGCATTTACTGCACGCACTTGACAGCGCTCCAAGCGTTCTGCTGACGTTATCTGATGCCTGTATGCACCGCGTTGCACTAAAACCAGTGCTCTAGCAGAACTTTGCGGAAAGCAACACCACAAGCGAGGCTTCAGTGCCATTGGGCTAACTGATACCGGGGTAACCTTGTGAAAGGGTTTTCTGATGCATTCATACATTTCGATATTGCGAAACATAGACAGGTTGATCTCACTGTCGTCAAGTGGTAAAAATAGCGCCATTTGCCTTTTGACAAAAGAAAGAAGAGCCCAAAAAAGCCTTTGCCTAAAGTTGCTGGGCCCCGTGCACTGGCATCGACACCATACCGTGAACAGGCCACAGTGGTTCTATACATCCTCAATCTTGTTTAAATTTTTAAACGTTCTCTCGGGTCATTGTCCCGCCCTTTTAATATGTGCTTAGGCCCCCTGAGGCGTGGCACAGTGGTTATGCGTTCGCTGCGGAGTACGAGGTCGTGCGATCGAATCCCGGCAGCCGCGGCCGCGTTTTGTTGGAGGCAAAATGCAAAAGATGGCCGTCTGTTGCACAATTTTAGGACACATTAGAGAGCACCAAGTGGTGAACAATTAACCGGAGCACTACACTACTGCAGCTCTTTCTCTCGTTGCCTCTTTTCATTCCTTTTTCCGCCTGTGCCCTCACGGTGCTATTCGGTTGTCTACCCTGAGTGATGCACCTACCGCGCCTTTCGTTTCCTCATAACCAGTTAATATTACTATTTCCTTCCACATATTTTGGCGCGGCTTGATCGTGAGGCAACTGTGGAATAGTGTAGGATACTGTTATGGACATACTGACGAGAATCGTCTAATCTTCCGATGAGTAGCAAAATCCTGCTTTCCAAGTTTGTCCTGCGCGCCCACCTATTGGCTAGAGGCGGCCACAGGAAGACAGTAAGGTGCGTTTTTGACAAAAACAAGTCCCAGCCTTTTTGGACATCGCTTTTAACTGTGAGGTACCGTTATGAGCATATGGACGGGTATGGTCAAACATTGAGATGCGTAACAAACTCGTGCTTTTAAATTTGACCTGCGCTCAAACCGAGTAATTAAGACTGCCACAGAAAACCAATGGGTTGCTTTCTTGATAATAACTGTGAGGCAAACGTGGGACATTGTAAGACACTGTTACGAACATACTGATGGGAACGGTATAATCTTCCGACGTGTTGCAAAATCGTCCTTTTAAATTCGGTACTGCCCTCGCACTGACTGCCATAAAAACAAAACAAAACAATGGGTGCGTTTTTGACAACAAATAGAAGAAAATATCAAAGGTCTAACGGAGGGGTCAGCGAATTTTTGTTTATTTAAGAATACTGTAGCCCTCAATTCATGGCCATTACAGGAGAGGAATTGTAAAAAATAGATAAAAAAACAAGAATTTCAGGCACCGACAATGCAGCACTAGAAAATATGGTAAAAGCATCAACAGGAAAACAGCAACGATTAACAAAAAACATTCGTGAAAGCACTAATGCAGATGCGAGAGATTCTTACTTGCCTCCGATAGTACAATTCCAAAAAACGTTCAAACCCTGCTATTTTGTGCTGCTACAGCACAGTCCGGAAGGCCATCCACACATTAATATAAGAAGGGAAAAAGAGCTTTGGAAGCCATCTAGGAGCATTATCGATAGATGTAGATAGTGTGTATTCTAGATAGCGTGCATTCTAGATTGCTTTTAGATGAAAGCCATCTCGATAGATATTAATTGTTATGGTGCAATATTACGATACGCGAAAGGTTGCGTTCATGAACAACTTCCCGTTGAAAATTGCGCTTGTCCAGAATTTCTGGGTGCGTGAGCGAGCAAACTATACTGACCTAAGTAACTTTTGTCCCTGTCTCAAGCGCTCTTTTCACTCAGGCCATTAGAACGGTGTCACTTCGGAAAACTGTAAAGGTGCCGACGCTAATCCAGTACAGTTACTCATTGTGTAGAAGTCCAGTTTAGCGTCCTATAGTCAAAATAATTGAGCATACAGCCCATTAACTACTGCGACCCAATTATAAGCCTACCTATTATATAGGCCATAGTTCACTTCCATTTTCAGTGCATTTGGCTAGGTCATACAGATAAAAAAATTGACAGCATGGTTACCGCTTTGTAACGCGTGTTTCAGCAGCAGCTGTTGAGTTATTTATATTTGATAATATGTTGCGGTAAACGATACAAGAGGGAGTTTATATTTGTGAAGCTTTAGGGCGCTCTTTTTTTAGTTTTCCACATATACTCGCTTTTTTTACTAGCTCTCCTCCCCATTCCGCCGCTCGAGGCGCGCGGCGCCACCGATGACCCTCTCCTCGGGAAGTGCGTTTTGTAGCAGCTGCCCCGGATAGCTCGCGCTACATTCGTCTGTTCTCGCCATACTCTCCCTGCTCCTTCCACGGTGACCACCCTCCGGATGGTTCCCGTGGTAACCTCCCTCCGGTTACGCATTCGCACTACCAAACTGCTTCCACTGTAACCCTCCTCCTCCTCCTTTCAGGGCAACTACCTTCAGGGTCGTTCCCTTGGCAACCAACCTCTGCTTGCGCCTTACGCTTTCCCCATACACTCCTCCTTCCACGGCAACCCTCCTCCTCCTGCCAGGGTAACTACCCTCCGGCTGGTTCCCAAGGCAACGCATCCACGTGACGCCAACGTCTACGACGTACTACTAAAACTATCACTGCGACGCGAACCCAGGAACGGGAGCTAACAGCGGTAGCTCTGAAAACACGCACGTGGGCGACGCAGGCGCCATTCCGATAACCACCCTCCGGTTACGGATTCCTGCACTCACGTCATACCCCCTCCCCCCTTTCTTCCACGGTCACCTTCCGAGTGGTTTCCATGGCAACGCACCCACCGACTACGTCGATGACTACGACATACTACTACGACGCGAAACGCAAGAACGAGCGCTTAACAGCTGTCGCTGTAAACAGCCAATTTTTATACTGAATATTTGACGATAATGTTTTAAATTAGAAATGGAAACAAAATACATGCTCGACTTAAACTAGCTGTTGCATCTCACCCCTTAATTCCGGACGCATGTTTCTCGGCACCTTGCGCCTGAGACAGACGGACGGACGGACGGACGGACGGACGGACGGACAGACAGACAGACAGACAGACAGACAGACAGACAGACAGACAGACAGACAGACAGACAGACAGACGGACGGACGGACGGACGGACGGACGGACGGACGGACAGACAGGCAGACAGACAGACAGACAGACAGACAGACAGACAGACAGACAGACAGACAGACAGACAGACAGACAGACAGACAGACGGACGGACGGACGGACGGACGGATGAACGGACGGACGGACGGACGGACGGACGGACAGACAGACAGATATTCCAAAAATGATGTGGGAGGTGAGGCTAAAAGCTGCAAGCGGACTGGTCCTTGTCTCGTGGAGGTGGCAGTGCGTATAATTTATTTTTTAATACAAACGGCCTAAGTAGTCATCGTTCATCCTTCCATGTCTGAGGAAGATTCGAGCGCACATCTGCCAATGTGAGAAGGGCTATATTTTTATTTTCTTCCTCTTACGCACACCTTACTTCGTTTATTACAATATTTTGCTCACATGAAGGGCTATACTTTTATTATTTTATTTTCTTCGTCTTTATTTCTTACACGCACCCTATTTCGTTTAGTGCAATATTTTGGTGGAGCCTGCGATACAGTTCTTCGATAATTGGGTATCGCACTAAATAGATGTCACGACTTAAAAATTAGCTTCTTAAACGTGCTGAAGCTTTGCAAGCTACGGTCCGTTTACGCTGATCACGTCTCTGTACTAAAGCTACTGCGCTACGCTTTGTTCGATGCGTTTTCTTTAATTTGCCGTCCTGCATTTAGAGCAGTTAAATGTAGTTCGTGTCTCGACAACAACTTTCCGTGTTCCCGCGAATACTAAGTTTCTGCGCTAGGACGCACAAATGTACTCACCGCGAAGCGGAAAAACCCATGCAATAATGAAGGCGGCGACCTAGGCTGTGGCGGCAGGAGGCAGCCGTCTCCGACCAGCATACAAATTTCACCGCAGCTCGCTATTCGCCTCCGCTGGCTCACGTTCTCGGCACTCATTTCCCGCCTGCATTGTCTTCGTTGAGAAAACCCAGCAAAAATGAAGCAGGTTTTGACACAGCGCGCTGAGGCAGCAGGTAAAAATTATCGATCGTGATTCCGGCAATACTCGGCGAGCGCGTATATTATTCTTGCGGCTGATGACGGCGCATTCCTGCGCAGTCCGAGAACGGCCGCCGCTCTCTCTGCTCGTGGCCCACCCCCCAGCCGAGGCAGAGTGGCCCGAGCGGCCAAAGATTTACGACGCCTCATAATCCGCTGACCCCCGTGGAGAAAACGGCCTCTCCGACGGCCGTTACAATTACAAACCGAGAGGCGGCGCTCGCTCCCCACTGCGCGTCGCCCCGGCTTTCCCCTCGGCTTTCGCTGCTCGCTGCTGCCGTCCTGCCGCTGCTGCTGGCCAGCGCTGGGACGCCGCACCGAGGCCGCTGCTGGCGTCCCCCCTCTGGAAGGCGGTGCACACGCTCAGCACGCAGCGTGCACGGCATTGGTGCCCTCTTGACCAGGGAGAAGGACCCGGCAGAGGAATCGCGGGAGAGATCGGCCAGTCCTCGGAAGACAGTGGGCTTTTCGGATGCTGCGAACTTGGGGAAGTGCGCTGGCTGTGGCATGTCAGAGTCAGCACGCTGTCTCCAGTTTTATTTGCAGGCTCTAAAGTATCAGTCAGGGTAAGAGAGACGTTAAGTCGCGGCCAAAATATACCGGAGCATTCTTTGGCGATCAAACACCTATCCTGCGTGACTTGCGAAAATTTATCGGCGTGTGATATTTATGCAACTAAATGCCACTGGTGCCTTTGTGCAAAAACGCAACAAGCTTTCTTATTTCCTGTCGGCGACGCCAGGGAAGTGTTAGAACACCGTGCTCCCGTATTATCTTGGCCCCCACTTTACAAGAAAAGAATAAGACTCATAGGACGGTTACGACGGTATAAAGCGAGATTCAGTAAAAGCTGTTTTCAGTGTAGATGGTATACTTTATTTATTACCGGTTGCCTTCTTCTAACGCAGAGTGCGCGTGAGGTCACTATGACGCCACTCGCGATGTCACAGTGATCGGTGCAGGCTAGTCGCACTAACCAGCGAAGCGTATTGTGCCAACGCCGCAGAACCAGGAAGCGTGCCCTTAACAGCTGTCGCTGTAAAGAAAGAATAAACGTCCTTAGACCAGCAGAAAACTTTCTGTCTGACGGGGAGGCAAAGGCTGAAACTCGGCATGAGAAGGGACCGCTGGTTGCGGTTTGCTGTCATGACGGTGATTATTGGTCACAGTTCCAACTTTGCCGGTCACTTTCGAGTAGGCAGCTGACGCCGTAAAAGCGTACAGGCCGCTGTACTGCTTGCAATATTACCAGCAAATGGAAAAGCATGAGACGCAATTTCAGCGATAATTTCACGTTGTACTCAGGGCAGTATCTCTCCATAAAGAACAGGCCGTCGTCTCTACAGGCCAGAAAATCTGCACCGTTAACTCGGACAAGCCCTTCAATTGCAGCAACTGTGGCAAAATGTTCTGTTGCTATACGCGGTCAACGTTTAAATGCCTAAAAATATTGTTTTAAAAGGGGCGGCTTCGTTGGCTGAAATTTCCGAAAATAAATTTTAAAACAAGAGAGCTCTGAAGGATTTCTTCCAAGCAGAGAGGATAGAACTAAAGGGTAGCGTTTTAAAGTGCACTGGGATATCTATAGATCTCTCCTCTAGTGAAGCATATGACGCGATATCTTCAGTGGGTTAATGCCGATATATGCAGAATTGGTCATTCTCTGCTTAACATTCATAGATCACCGGGAGTCCTCATACCACTACCAGCGCAGTGACGAAGCTGCTAAGCGATGCGCCACTGCACTGGCAGCAGGTGGCTGTTTCTATCACAGCTACCAGTAGGGGTTGTGCGACCCATATGTTGTTCTTCCCGAGCAACGTCTCGCGACTAATCATTAATTTAACTGCCACCTGCATCCCATTGGCTACAGCTGGCATGACGGCCCTCCGAACTTACCCGAGCTCCCTCCCATTAATTGGCTTGCGCGACGCTCCTCCGAACTAACCCGAGATTGCCCGAGTAAGCTCGGGTTAGTTCGGGTTAGTTTGGAGCACGGGACAAGACAAGATTCTTGTTCGGGATTGGTACGTCTGGAGCAGTGCTATCGCACTGATATCATAAGCTCGTGTTTCTTCCCTAATCCATTCTGCCGGCCTATTAGTTTCCTTTCCATCGTTGGCTGTAAGGCCTTATCGTCGTTCCGAGATTCCCTAATGCGTGAAGGCTATCGAACTGGATTTATAGCCTCCGTATGGCCCCTCAATTACACTTATTTGCTACAAGATATAATAGCAGATGTATGAATGAAGGGCAGTTTGACAGAAGGGAAAATATGAACACCACTGTTTTAATGCAATAAGTCAACTCCATGAGTCAACGCTCAAAAGAGGGAGAACGGACTTCGCACCTCATCCGTGCTTTTTTCTGTCACTTACGGAGCGGTCTTGGGTAATAGATTAGTTACATTCATTTTTTGAGGCAACCCAGACAATTTTGAGGTCGCCTAAGATCTCGTCGTAATTTTACTTCAAATAAAACACGGGACAGCAACAATACAGCTTTAGGCTTCATGGCAGCACATCTAATGAATAATTTCATGAAGGCGTGGAGCGATGAACGGCTGAAACATAGGCGGCCATAAGCGAAGTACAGTGTAAATACGGGTGAGGCAAATGGATAGGAAGCGGTGTGTGGCGAAAGTTTTCAAGCACTGATGCCGTTGTAGCATGGATACTACGTGAAAGAGCAGAACATGGTGGTTCGTGAACAAATGTGGATGTCATAGAGATTGGTAAGAAAGGAGGGCAACCTTGAAACAGAGTGGAAATGCTAAGCCACCTTGAGAGTGCTAGTGGACGAATCGGCACCGCCTGCAACGCCCACTGCTAAAGAAAAAAAGACCTAGATAAGTTAGGTACCACAGTGCGGACTGCCTTTCTTCCACCGCCTCTATAATTGGCCACTAGCCTCGGTTGCATGAATGCGACAGAAGCCGACTCCAGTCAACTTTTTGAGGGAGGGAGCAGGTTTTGAGACGGAAAGGTGTGACTCGTCCTCTACTCTCTTTCTCGACGTTTTTTGCACTTGCCTTCAAAAAGTGGACAGGAGTCTACTTCTGTCGCATTAATGTAAATGCGGCTATTAGCTCTTTATTATCAGGTGAGTGGCAATGCTGTAATTACTGGACAAGGTACCTATACGAGCTATACGAGCTATACCTATACGAGCTAGTGCCCTATTTGTAAAATAGTGTCCGTTCTGAACATTCCTGAATGACTAGTCTATAATTTTGAGTAAATTATAGAAGGTTTTACGCCAAAGGGAATGTGGATGTTCCTTATAATAAAAAATGGATTAAAAAAAACACCTAACAAACAAACTAGTTGGTGGCGAATTCTATTAATTATTGATTAATGAGCATTACTATACATGTGACCAATTTTGTAATGAATCTCACCCACACTAACACCTATTTGTACGAATCGGTGTGGGCGAGATCCATCAACTGTGCTGTTTTTGTTGTACAAGTCCGTGTGGAGGCGGGAGACGGGAAATACATCATGGACGTTGCGCCATAGTCTGAGCGTGACCACCATTACTTTCCTCTGGATACATGAGCATCTAACGCGCCGGAGCCTCAACGGGACTGCAGAAGGCGCTAGCGCGACTGTTGGTGATCAGCCTGCTACCGCAATGCCTGAGAAACTAAAGTGCGCGTACAGGCGCAGAAATGAAAAGTTTAAACATAGGCCATTTTGAATAATGACGCCATTGCCGCTTTGGTAGAACGGCTGTTGGTGGCGGCCCGCGGCTTGATCGAAAGGGACTATGCGATACACTACGTCACGGCTGACGATGTATTTTGGGGAGAGAATAGCTTCCACACAACACGCTGAACGGCCAGCGTAGCTGCGGGAATCGTTTGGGTTGTTTGGAGTATATAAATTGCATGGTGCGTTTGAAAGAAAATATCGACTTCGTACGGCCGTATCTGACATACAAGTAGACAGTGCCAATGTCCAACTGTGCCAAAGTAAGGATTCTCTGGTGGATAACCAAACATCTGCGTACAGTTGACACGTTTGTAAGTATCGACATGCTTTGCTTCCTGGTTGGCTTACGAAGAGTTTGTATTTTTATTACTCCCTCATACATCTGGAAAACTTCACGAGTTGGCAGCAGACGCTCTCGTTCTTGAGTATCCGGATCTCAGGCACACGATCGGCACATGATTAGGAGTTTAATATCTATCAAGAGCTCAATGAAAAATAAGAACACATTCTCACTCTTGGAACATTTTTGTAGCTTGAAGACTGCGCCTCTTTCGCTAGTGGTTATGCTGGCGATTTCTGCATGCTGTATGAAATGTACGCAATGACCTCGAAATAATTGTGGCGCTATTTTGAATGCGAAAGCATTACTAGGCTATTTCGACAGCGAACCTGTCACCAAAACATGTCCGCGGTGATTGTGGGGAACTAGAAAGCGATATTGCCAAAAGAGAGGTTATAGTCGAAAGAGGATGATGTGAGGATGCGGCGCAAAAAATTTGGTGACGATCGGATAAATAATAGTTCATTAATTGGAGCTAAAAATGTGCAAAAAGTGGGCGTAGCCAGGGCAAAAGCGCCGCCAAATTCGAAATGCCGGAAGTGTATAGTACCACGTGACCGAATGTGCGGGCGGAGCCAACGCGTGGCGTCAAATTTGAAAGTTTGGAACGAAGCGTGGTGGGAATTAGACGAATTGCACAAATTCTCAGGAAAATAGGGGCAATAGAAACAAAGAGGAGCAAAAAGTGGAAAAGATGAGCCAAATAGAGGCAAATAACAGCAAATAGAGGGTAAGAGTGCCGAGGAGGCGTCAAAGCTTTCGCATTACTCCAAATCGGGTTGCCGCAGTGACATCTAACGTTTTTGTGTAATAAATGCATAAAACTGATTTCGAATTACACGTGTTTGTCTCTCTATGCACTTTAAACCGATGCATATGTCATCAAGATCAGCCTGACTATGCCCACTGCAGGACAAACGCCTCTCCAATATCTCTCCTGTCCTGTCCTGTGCCAGCTGCGGCCATTTTACCCCCTCAAACTTCTTAACCTCGTTGAGGGTAGCTGATTGGGCAAGCTGGCTGTTCATTATGAAGACTGCAGCGCTGGAGAACCAGAACAACACTCATCCGCCCACCAGACTTTCTGCACCACCCTGCTACGGTTGCCTTCTTTTGCTATTCAGTCCGTTACTCTCAAGGACCCGCGGTTATCTTGACTTCTTATTACATTCCTTGCTCAAGCCCATTTCTTCATCTTGTTTTCGGCTATGATGTCCCTAACTGTCTTTGTTCACCGGCCCACTCTGTCCTCTTCCTGTCCCTTAAAGTTACACTAATTATCTTTCTTTCAATAGCTCGTTGCGTTGTCCTTAAGTTGAACCCTTTTCATTAGCCTCCACGCTTCTGCCCCACAGGTGAGGACCTTTAAGATACAGCTGTTATATAACTTTCTCTTCAGGGTATTGGTAAACTACCAATCACGATCTGAGAGAACGGGCCGAATGCACTCCACCCCATTCTTATTATTGCAATTATTTCACTTTCGTGATACGGATCTGCGGTCACTACCTGCCCTAAGTAGACGTATTTTCTTACCTCTTCCAGTGCCTCGCCACTAATCGTAAACAGCTGTTCCCTCCGAGACTTTTGAACATTACTTTGGTTTCATGTATATTCATTTTAAACCCACCGTTCTGCTCGGCCTGACTAAATCATTGATCATGCTTAGCAAATTATCTCCTGGGTGACTTAACACGGCAACGTCATCAGCGAATCGCAGATTACTAAGGTATTCTCTTTTAACTCTAATCCCCAACTGTTCCTAATCCAGGCCTCTGAATACCTCCTGTATACAGGCGGTGAATAGTACTGGCGAGACCGTGTCTCCCCGCCTGACATCCTTCCTTATTGGAATTTTATTGCTGACTTAATGAAGGACTATAGCGGCTATGCAGCCGTTAATCATATTTTCTAGTACTTTTACATAAGGCTCATCTACAGCCTCATTCCTTAATGCCCGCATGACTGCTGCGGTTCCCACTCCGTCAAATGCTTTCTCGTACTTTATGAAGGCTGAAGGAAAAATGGGTTGAAATGGGCTAGAGGGTAAAGTCGGTGGGGCCTGCTCGGTGGGTATATTCTCGATCAAGGGCATCGGTCCTGATATTGCCACCGTGACTTGTATGTCCTGGGGCCCAGGTGATGACGTGGTCACGTTGGAGATGGCCGGCCAGAACGCGGAGTGCCGTCCATTTGACACGACGACTCGTGTAGGCTCTGCATGCGCGGCTTTTGAGTCTGTAAAAAGTCTGTAAAAGACGATTCATCTGATGTCTGAGAGTATTGAGGGCTTGTGGACGGGAGGGGCCATGGCTATATTAAATTGGAGTGCTAGTAGGACAGCGCCTTGTGGAGTGCCCTTGTCAGGTGTTGGGGAGTGAGACGATCTGGTTTATCCGATGCCTATCGTGGCTGTTCGGGCAGTGAGGAAGGGCAAGATATAGTGGAACATGCGAGAGTCGCAGTGTATCTGACTAAGACCTTCTACAGGATGGCAGAGTGGGAAATATTGTTAAAGGCGCCCATAATATCAAGTGCCAGAAGAAATCGTTCTCCGCCGGAAAGTATAGTCTAGTGAGGAATTCGTGTTGGAGGAGAAGAAAGGCATCTTGCGCAGAGAGACCTGGTCGAAAGCCCAGCATTAAAGGGGCAAGTAATTCTGTTCTTCAATATAGTTTTGCAGGCGTATTTGAAAAATTTGTTCGTATAGGTTGCCTAAGCAGGAGGTGAGCGATATGGGCCTGAGTGCGGAGAGGGAGGGTGGTCTGTGGAGTAGGGGGATAAGTATCATTTCTGAATGCTTCCACTGAGGGGGTATTGTACCCTGGGTGCCGAGTGACGGGCTGCTGCTTGCAAGGTTCCATTGTTCGAGGTCTTGATAGCTTCGGAATAAAGGCGGCTGCGGAGTATGGCCTATAGGTTTCGGAAGTACTCAGGGTGCCACGGAGGGAGTCGCAAAATTGTTGCCAGGTTAGGGTGGAGAGTTGTGTTGAGCAGTCCGGGGCTTGTAGGGTAAGCTGCGCTATGCGCTTTTTGAGGGTGCGATTATGTCGTTGCCGTCGCCATCCCTTCAGCTGGACATGACGGGCCTCCCAGAGGTGGAGGAGGCGGAGGTCGACTGTGGGATTGCCAACGGTCTGTGGGAGGGTTTGTTTGTGCGATTGATGTGTGTCACAGAGGGCATGGGTACCTGCCGTGATATCAGTAATAGAGCAGGAAGAGGAGCAGCGGCTCTATAGGCTTCCTAAATGGTGATCTTGATGTTACCTAGGGGCTTCCGGTGCTGTGGGGAGAGGATGCTGATTGAGAGGAAGTAATGATCAGTTCCGAGGGTTTCCCCTAGGTTAGTCCAGGCAGGGCGGGGGGCTTTCTTAGTGAAAGTGAGATCCGGAAAGAAGTCATGTGTCATAAGAGACGTTATTACCAAGTCTCATTACCAAGTCTTATCGGTTATTAGGGTAAGGTGCGGGGCATCCATGGCATCCAGGAGAACCGTCCTCTTGGTTGTTTCGACTCGGTAAGCCCATGCGGTGTGGGGAGCATGAAAGTCGCCAAGCACCACGAGACGATACGTTGTGCTATGCGTTAGCATTCCGAGATCAAAGTGCCAAACGGAGCGTGTTTTTGTTGATAGGGGCTGTAAACATTGAAGACGAATGTGGTTTGCTTGCGGGCCTTTCCGGGATAATTTCGATCAGTTGATGATCGATGTCGGAGGAGTAGATGGGATGGGCTGTAGCGGCTATGCTTTTCGAGACAAGAATGGCTACCCGGGATGCGAGGTGAGGCTGGAGCGCGCGATAGCCTCGTATGCGGATGGGCCCTTTGCCGACTTCTTGAAGGCAAATGCCGTATGAGGGTCAGGGGCGGAATGTATACATTGGAGAAGAAATGCTGCTTTAGGACGTAAAGAACGGCAGTTCCACTGCCAGGTTTGAAGGTGGTGGAGCGGTGGTGTTGATGCGTTATTTGGCGCCATGATGGGTGTCTAGTGCGGGGAAGCTGTCCTTATTCTCCGAATCGCTGGGTTCCGATGGCAGACAGGTGTGGCGTTGATCGGGCAATCTAAGGGGGTCGATAGATGGGGTTTGTTGACGCGGGAGGCGGTCTATGGAAGTGGCGAGGGTGGTGTACATGTCCTGCATCTGTTGCTGGAGTTGTTGTATAAGCTGTTGCTGGATTCATGATACTAATTTAGCGCAAGGAAACAGGACACTGAAAGAAGGACAACACGAAGGTCTCCTGTTTCCATGCGCTAAATTAGTATCATGAGTCCAATCCAACTAGCCCAGTATGGTGTTCTGTTGTTGGATCTTTTGTTGGAAGGTGGCCATTTGTTGTTGTATTTGTTCTTGGTATTGTAAGAGTCATTCTGGCACGGTCTGCAAGATATCTTGGGTCTGCTTTCGGAGGGGGGGGGGGGGGGGGCTGTTCTGAGGAGCCCCTTGCGGATCGGAACCATCTCGGGTGACCCACTCGAGTTTTGGCGGATGTAATTTATGCTTGTCGGGTCATGTAATTTGACGACGACGAAGAATGAAGCTGTGATGGGCGTGAGAGGCCATTTCCATCAATAGCCGGAATGCTGCAGACCCTACATGTTTTGCGACAAGCCTTGAAGTCTGGTATCATGAGCGACGCCGTAAGAGAGCGTTTTTACGCGTTGTAAAGGAGTGTGCCCGACGGAATTGAGAAAGAATATGAGTATTAATGACTTTCTCTTTAAGTAAGGGGACAAATGTAAACTAGTACTACTTCCACGTTGGTGCTAACACGTTGATTTGGTTTGGATTATATGAATTCAGTATGGTGCGAATATTTTTTGAGATCCCGAGAAATGGCAGCGGTCAAGATTTCATGCCGGCACTCAGTGGTGGTGGTGAAAATGTTTATATGGCAGTTTAGGAGAGGGAGTGATGTGGTTGCGGTGCCTAGTCCAGGACTATGTTACAATTTTTTTTATTTCTATTTTCTCAAAAGTTCAAAGGGGACATTACATGACTATGTTACAATTTTTTTATTTCTATTTTCTCAAAAGTTCAAAGGGGACATTACATGAGGATTGAACTGACAAAATATAGGGCACTAACATGAGTTCCATACTGTGTCATGTTAACGCCCTTTATTTTGTCATCCCGCTTTTCATCTAACGTCCCTTGTGTCCCTGGTGGAAATGCCTCAGCATGTTCTTGTGATCTTTCAGAGATTTATAGCTTTAGGGGTGTCATAAATGCTCCACTACCCAGCTGTAAAACAAATCATGTGGCTGGAACACCTTGAAACAAGTGTACACTACACACCTTCATAAGGTCGGTATATAGGAACATGGTAGTGCGTGGCAGCGACACTTGTGCGGTCTGTTTACAACCACCTAGGAAAGAGCTCCCCCGATAGAAGATTTTTATTATACGAACCGCACTGGCTTCTATTTTTAGTGACAAATATGGTGAAGAAATGCATTGTGCAAAGAGGATCCCGCCGCCCCCCCCCCCCCCCTGCCCCTCCATCTGCCGTCCATACTGCCCCCCCCCCCCAAAAAAAAAAAAAAACGAAAACAAAAACTTACCGGCAAGGTTGCGCGCACGCTCAGCTGGAGTCGGGAAGCTGTGATAAGCTGCTCACACATCCTGCAGTGCGTTCCACTGCATACTTTCGTGCGTAAGCTAGAAATTGGGAAAGAGCAGAACTGCACATAATTATACGGGGTGTTACCAAACTGCCGTGATAGCACTTAATGCTTCCGATCAGAATTCTTTTTATTGAATACTGCCAGCCCTGTTGGACTCAGGTATAGAGGAGCAGTACAATACGAAATAAGGTAGAGCAGATATTTAGCAGTCAAAAACTTAAAGAGAAAAGAAAATGAGGGCTATATATGCTTGCATTCTAATACAACGTAGGCAAACCAAATGCAGCAAACATTTCGCGGCAGTCTTTCACGTTTCGAGAACAAAATGCCCATAACGAACTGGTTATGCTGATAGTACTCGTTAGAAAATCGAATGGGAGCTGGTTCCATTCTGTTATTTTTCGAAGGAAAACTGAATGCATGAATATGTTTCTTTCGGAGAGATAAGGAGGTAACGATTGCGCATGACAAATGGAATGTTAATCGCGTGACTATTGTTATATATGGGTACGCGGGCCCACTGATAACTTGTAATTCGTCAGCAAAAGGAGAAATTTTAGTCCCAGATGTTTTATTTGTGTTTTCAGTGTCCTTACGCCATGACAATGTCGGTACTGCAATGCAGCAGTTATGCATTAACGTCAACATCAGGAATGCACGCTCACTAAAAAAACAATGCACTAAACAGGGTATTTTAGCTGCACGAAACGTTTCACTGACTGTAAAGCAGAGAAATTGATTTCTCCTCTTAAAGAGAGAACCCGGCCGCGGCTGCTGCGTTTTTATGGAGTAAAAACGCTAAGGCGCCCGTGTGCTGTGCGATGTCAGTGCACGTTAAAGATCCCCAGGTGGTCAAAATTATTCCGGAGCCCTCCACTACGGACCTATTTGTTCCTTTCTTCTTTCACTCCCTCCTTTATTCCTTCCCTTACGGCGCGGTTCAGGTGTCCAAAGATATATGAGACAGATACTGCGCCATTTCCTTTCCCCCAAAACCAATTATTATTATTATTATTACTTAAAGGGAAAATGCAATGGTGTTTAGAGCCTGTCACACTAGGCCAACAGTCAGCCGATTCGGTCTGCCAAAACCATGTCGTCGTGATTTCTGGCTCTATGCCACATTGCGCCGACTAAAACAGCCGGCCGAGTGTCGGCCTCGGCGCCAGGTCTCTCACAAGACGGCAGTTGGCCGATGGTCCGCCAACTCCAATGTCACACTAGCGAGACAACGTGCGAGACCTGCCGCCGACTTGGCCCTTTCTCGTTCTCACTCTTCTCTTGTCATTTCCTGCTATGCAAAATTCATGGGCCGGGGCGCTTCATTTCTAACTCTTTTAAATAAATTCCACCATACTAAAACAAACTCCTTAACAATCGTGGTTATGAACCTAGATTGAGTGCCGCCCAGTACTGAGCGGCACTTATTGCTGGGTCAGAAAGGCATGGCTCGAAAAATAAGTCCAGTCGCTCGCGGGTAAACAAGATGGGAGAAATTATTTAAGGATACAATAATAAAAAGAAAAAAATTCTCGACCATGTGGATTCGAACAAGGAACCTCCGGAATGAGAAGCTACTGCTGTATACCCACGACGCCGTGGAGAACAGAGCGATTCGCCGGCTTCAGAAGTACTGATAAGAAGCAGTACGCAGTGTGACACTCGCGACAGAATAAAGGAGGCGACTCATGTCCGAAAACTCGGCCGGCGCGCTGCACCGGTCACTGCTTGCGAATTGCAGCCCCACGGCAAGCAGGGACACACGGAGCAGCAAGCATCGCTCCGCCGCTCGACTCAAGCACTCGAGCTCAAAGCGTACGCTTTGCCACCCGCAGCGGTCTGATTACTGCTTGGCTTGGTGTTGAAGTTCGCACCAGAGAAGTAAAAATATCCATATTATCAGAAAGACCGCCTCGACAAAGCGAGCAGCGACGAAGCATGCTTACGCTAGTAGCGAGCTTTCGGCAACGGGCGTCAAAGCATGTCACACTGCGAAGACATCTGGTCGTCGGACGCGTTGGTGTCGTTGTCGGCCTAGTGTGACAGCTTGGTCTGCCACAGACACGGTCTGCCGACCCGGCCGGCCGATCATCGGTGTCGTTGTCGGGACAGCGTCGGCGTCATGTCGGGCTAGTGTGACAGGCCCTTGAGGTTGACAAAAGCGCACGAGCCATCAGTATTCCATCACTTGTCGCGGCACCGCAAAAACATTTAAGCTAGCTTTGTTTTCAACGAACATATCGGCGATTAAGAATGATCCATCCTCCTCCTCTCAATCCTCAACTCATACACGCCGACGCGCCAGAAAAAAAAAAAAGAAAGCAAGTCGGGACTGCTCATCGCCCAGCCCCATCAAGAGAGGGAGATCCCTTCTCCACCTTTAGGAGAGAGGAGGAAGAGGCCGGAAGTTAACGGCCACGGGAAGAACCTAGAAACGAAAATGAATAAGGTTGACTCAGTAAAAATGAATATGACCAAGAATGACGAATCAGAAATGAAAATGACTAAGAATGACTTAGCAAAAATGAAAAGGCCAAGAATGACTCTTTACCCCAGCTCAGGTGCCGCCGATTAGTGATGGCAGATGCCGGGGTGAGCAAACATCTTTTACCTTCCTTTTGTAATTTTAAATAAATAATCACTATATATTGCCGCCAATATTTGCAGTGTTTGTTCGTTTTTCAAATCTGCCGCGACACCACCTTATCGCTTTGTTTGCGACGCAAGACGCGACTAGATTTATCTCGATTGATCGCAGCTAGGCAAAGCTGATTCTACGTTGTTCCGGAATGTTCTAGTAACTTTGCGGCCTTTATCTCGAATGTTCGCTATCAGCTTTAAATTGAGCACGGCCGACAGCGGCGGGCATTCTGTTCGACGACCGCCGAGCACGCTTGTCGCTTCGCCGCCGCCGAGTGATTCAGTCCATTTTGGGTGCAAGTCAGCCCAATAAACAGTTCTTTTAGAAGATCCTTTCGTCCGTCTTCATCGCTGCCTCGACTGCCGTCACCACTACGTGACATCTGGTGGAGGTGCGGGGTAGCCTTCCATGTTCCGGACGCCCCCTTCAAGTCGTGAAGCCAGCCCTGAGCGCTTCGCACCCGAGGACGAGCCAGCAGCTCAGCGAGCCAGCCGACGTCTCCAGGGAGAGGAGCCTGAGTTCGGGAAACTGCCGGACCGCACAAGACAGCGAAAAGACGCGGCTACGAGCACCGCAATCTCGCCGAAGATGTCGACACCGATCATACTGCAGCAGCCGCGGGTGCCGCCAACTTTCAATGGATCCCTAGGCGAAGACCCTGAAGAATGGTTGGATCAATTTGAGCGCGTGGCGTCATTCAACAAGTGGGATGATGCGGCAAAGATTGGACACGTTTTTTTCTCATTGGATGGCTCCGCACGCACGTGGTACGAAAACTACGAGTCGTCCCTTACGACATGGGAGCTATTCAAGAGAGAACTATTGAAGGTATTTACCAGTGTCGTGAGGAAAGAAAGAGCCGAACGACTTCTCGAGTCCAGGATCCAGCTTCCGAATGAGCCCGTCCGCAGCTACGTCGAGGAGATGAAGCGCCTATTTCGCCGCGCCGATCCCGGGATGACCGAGGAAAAGAAAGTTCAGTTCTTAATGCGCGGCGTAAAAGAACAACTCTTTGGCAGCCTCGTCCGTCAGCCGCCAAAAACGGTCGAGGAATTCATGCAGGAAGCCTGCACGATTGAGAAGACCCTCGACGTCCGAGCTCGGCAGTACAACCGCCCTTCCTCTGCCTATGCAATCCGTTCGGACACGCCGGCCACCACCAGCGACAGCTTGCGGGACGTTATCCGCGAAATCGTCCGAGAGGAGCTACGCCTATTACTGCCATCCTCCCCACAGCCACAAGCATCGACTCTGATGAACGTGGTACGGGAAGAAGTGCAACAGGCACTTGGCACCCCGACGGCCACAGAACCCCAGGCCATGACCTACGCCGCTGCAGTAAGGACTGCTCAGCCCCAACGACAACCCCCACGTCCTCCCCGAGATGAGCCAATCGTTCCACAACGCCGCCTCCCAGCCCCTACCCGCCCAGTCTATGACCGACGCTCAAGCCCCAGGAAATGCGACGCCTGGAGGACTTCCGACAACCGGCCGTTGTGCTTCCATTGCGGTGAGGCCGGCCATATTCTTCGTCACTGCCCGTACCGACGTATCGGTCTTCGAGGATTTGCCATTAACGCCCCACGACCACGCTTCGGACAACGTCCGCACGAAATCGACGAGTACCTGCGTCGAGAAGAGTACACGCCGAACCGCTTTTCGCGCTCACCATCGCCGTCAACCTCGCGCTTTGCGTCGCCACGCCGCAGCTACGCAGCCGCGGTACGAGGAAGGTCGCCCAGCCCCCGTAGGGGAAACTAAAGGCAGCAACCTCTGGAGGTGAGGTTGCTCACGAGCTAAACGCCGAAGATCCTCCACCGACCACGCCCCATGAAGACGCTGCACCCGCGACGCCGCATGAAGAACCGACACTCGCTGCACCGACGCCGCACACAATGAGAACCACGACGCAAGCTACCTTGAAATCGACGCCACCACCCAGAGGAGCTTCGACCACACGCCCAACCCGTGACTCGCATACGCGACGAAGCCGTGACCCGACGCCGAGAGCGACATGCAATGCAAGACCCAGGACCTCCGACCTAGAAGTGACTATCGACGGCCAGAAAGTTACCGCTCTAGTCGACACAGGAGCCGATTACTCGGTGATGAATGGAACATTCGCTGCGCAGCTCAGAAAAGTCACAACGGCTTGGGACGGCCCACAAATTCGCACCGCTGGGGGCCACCTCATTACGCCATCAGGACGATGCACAGCGCGGGTGACTGTCAAAGGACATACCTATCCTGCGACCTTTATTGTGCTACCGCAATGCTCCCGCGAAGTGATCTTGGGTATGGATTTCCTTAATGAGCATCAGGCGATCATCGACCTGCGATCCAAGCTGATCACGCTTTCGACGGACGAAGCCATCGCTTCGATGAAAACTCGGGAAAATCACGTTGCCCTAAGTGTCCTGGAGGAAGAAGTGAGCGTCCCTCCCCGTTCAAGCGTTATCGTGACCGTAGGCGCCACAAAAGCCATAAACACTGAAGCCATCATCGAGGGGAACATGCAGTTGCTACTAGACCGAGGAATCAGCATCGCAAGAGGCATCGCACATTTCCGCAATGGCCAGGCCGAAGTACTGCTGACTAACTTCAGCGAAGAATTCCGGCATATTAACAGAGGAACGACGATTGCTTTCTACGACGAAATATCTGACGTACGAGATTCCTTCGCCCTCTCCGACCCCTCGGCAGAAGATCCGCCTGACCAAGAGAACTCGCCCACTTTCGACATCAACCCAGCCCTGCACCGGAACAGACAAGACCAGATCCACAATCTGCTTCAAAACTACAGTGAGTGCTTTTCGACATCGCCGAAGGTGCGACAGACGCCAATTGCCAAGCATCGCATTATAACAGACCAACACGTAGGACCTCTCCGTCAAAGCCCCTACCGTGTGTCTCCACGAGAACGACAAGCCATCCGGGACCAAGTCGAGGAAATGCTTCGCGACGACGTCATCCAGCCCTCAAACAGCCCATGGGCGGCACCGGTTGTTCTAGTGAGAAAGAAAGACGGCGCACTTCGATTCTGCGTGGATTACCGCCGCTTGAACAACATAACAAAGAAGGACGTCTACCCCCTCCCCCGCATCGACGACACACTGGACCACCTCTGCAACGCCAAATATTTCTCATCGATGGACCTCAAGAGCGGCTACTGGCAAATTGAGGTCGACGAAAGAGATCGCGAGAAGACAGCATTCATAACTCCGGATGGGCTGTTTGAGTTCAAGGTGATGCCATTTGGTCTCTGTTCCGCACCAGCGACGTTTCAGCGAGTAATGGATACAGTGCTGGCAGGCCTGAAGTGGCAGATTTGTCTGGTATATTTAGATGACGTCGTTGTCTTCGCCTCGAACTTTGAAGAGCACCTCAAAAGACTTCGAACAGTACTAGACGCAATCAAGTCGTCTGGCCTAACCTTGAAAGCAGAGAAATGCCACTTTGCCTACGAAGAGCTGCTGTTTCTGGGCCACATCGTTAGCAAGGAAGGAGTACGCCCAGACCCGCAGAAAACAGCTGCTATTGAACAGTTTCAACCGCCGGCCGATAAGAAAGCAGTGCGCAGATTTCTCGGACTATGCGCATATTACCGACGATTTGTGAAAAACTTTTCGCGCATCGCCGAGCCCCTGACCCAACTGACGAAGGCAGACGTGCCGTTTAAATGGGAAGCGCCGCAAGCAGAAGCCTTCAAGGAACTTCAGCGTCGTTTACAGTCCCCACCGATCCTTGCGCATTTTGATGAAAACGCCGATACTGAAGTTCATACCGACGCAAGCAGCGTGGGACTAGGCGCCGTTCTCGTTCAAAAAAGTGACGGGCTGGAGAAGGTCATCGCATACGCTAGCCGTTCCCTTTCCAAGGCCGAGGCTAACTATTCGACCACTGAGAAGGAGTGCCTTGCCATCATCTGGGCTACGTCGAAATTCCGCCCCTACCTCTACGGACGGCCGTTCAAGGTGGTCAGCGACCACCACGCGCTCTGCTGGCTTGCCAATTTGAAGGATCCCTCTGGCCGACTCGCTCGATGGAGTCTGCGTCTCCAGGAGTTTGACGTCACCGTCGTTTACAAGTCCGGACGGAAGCACACTGACGCCGATTGCCTCTCACGAGCCCCTGTAGATGCGCCGCCGCTGGACGACGATGAGGACGCCTTCCTGGGACCCATCAGCGCAAGCTCTTTTGCTCAGCAGCAACGCTCGGACCCCAACCTAAAAGGCCTCATCGAGTACCTGGAAGGCAAGGTTTCTTCACCCCCCGCTTCATTCAAGCGAGGACTGTCTTCTTTCTGTGTGCAGAATGAGGTCCTTGTGAAGAAGAACTTTACAGCGAACAAAACAGCCTACCTCCTTGTTGTACCTACTTGTCTCCGCGAAGAAGTTCTACAGGCTTCACACGACGAGCCGACAGCTGGACATCTCGGGTTTACTCGCACCCTCCGCCGCATTCAAGACAAGTATTACTGGCCCCGACTGTCTGCCGATGTCGCACACTATGTGAAAACATGCCGAGATTGTCAGCGACGAAAGACTCCTCCCACACGACCAGCAGGATTTCTGAACCCCATTAAACCTCCCTCAAGACCCTTTCAGCAGATTGGCATGGACTTGCTTGGCCCTTTTCCAACGTCAACATCTGGAAATAAGTGGATCATCATAGCGACCGACTACCTGACCCGCTACGCCGAGGCGAAAGCCCTACCGAACGGAACAGCAGCAGAAGTGGCCAAATTTTTCGTGGAGTGCATTCTTCTTCGACACGGCGCCCCCGATGTGCTCATCACGGACAGAGGAACAGCATTTACGGCGGAACTCACGCAAGCCATCCTGCGCTACAGCCAAACCAGCCACCGGAGGACAACTGCATACCATCCGCAGACCAACGGACTGACCGAGCGCCTGAACAAAACCATCGCCGATATGCTCGCTATGTATGTCGATGCCGAACATAAAACCTGGGATGTCATCCTGCCTTACGTCGTCTTCGCCTACAACACCGCAGTGCAGGAGACCACCCAGATGACGCCTTTTAGGCTCGTCCATGGCAGGGAGGCCACGACCACGCTAGACGCCATGCTGCCCAACGTTACAGAAGAAGAGAACGTCGACGTTGCCGCCTACCTTCAACGCGCAGAAGAATCTCGAAGGCTTGCCCGATTACGGATCAAAGATCAGCAGCGGTCCGACGCCAGACGCTACAACCTAAGAAGACGCAACGCGGAATACAAGCCAGGAGACCAAGTCTGGGTGTGGACGCCCATTCGCCGCCGTGGATTGAGTGAAAAGCTTTTGCGCCGCTATTTCGGCCCGTACAAGGTTCTTCGTCGGCTGGGTGAACTGGATTATGAGGTCATCCCTGACGCAATGACTGCATCCCAGCGACGCCGCGTACGACCAGAAGTCGTCCATGTAGTCCGTCTGAAGCCGTATTATGCCCGCTAAAGGCCGCTGCATTTCCATGCTCTATTTTCGCAAGATCTGTTTTTTTCCCTTACTAGTCGCATTATTTGTTTTAATGCATCGGGTCGATGCTTCTTTGAGAGGGGAGTAATGCCGCCAATATTTGCAGTGTTTGTTCGTTTTTCAAATCTGCCGCGACACCACCTTATCGCTTTGTTTGCGACGCAAGACGCGACTAGATTTATCTCGATTGATCGCAGCTAGGCAAAGCTGATTCTACGTTGTTCCGGAATGTTCTAGTAACTTTGCGGCCTTTATCTCGAATGTTCGCTATCAGCTTTAAATTGAGCACGGCCGACAGCGGCGGGCATTCTGTTCGACGACCGCCGAGCACGCTTGTCGCTTCGCCGCCGCCGAGTGATTCAGTCCATTTTGGGTGCAAGTCAGCCCAATAAACAGTTCTTTTAGAAGATCCTTTCGTCCGTCTTCATCGCTGCCTCGACTGCCGTCACCACTACGTGACAATATATATATATATATATATATATATATATATATATATATATATATATATATATATATATATATATATATATATATATACTGCCAGTCAACTAATTGTAGTCAGCTTCCGCTGATTAATGCTCTAAGCCGGTAACCTTAGCTCTTCAAGAAAGGAGAAGACCTAATGCTAACGCATTGCCATCGCAAAGTGATAACCTCCACTACGGCACCTCTTTCTCTCTTTCCACTTACACTCCCACCTGCTTCCCTTCCCTCAAGGCGCGGTTGAAGTGTCCACAGGGAAGTGAGGCAGTTACCGCGCCTTAAATTTTCTGATAACCATATTTTTTTAAAGCGCCCCTGTAATGTTTAGGCCATTGCATAAGGAAGAGCTTAGCCAAGCGCAAGACGCGACCTGCATGGGTAGTGGCGTCTTAACTAAGTTGGCAGTTTCGTGCGAAAATTTCGCAGGGGCTAGCACTTGTCCCCAGATAACAGGATCAACAAAACTTGAAATCTGCACAATGGAGTGCGATTGAGCTTAGTTGCAGTACTGATGGACATGTCTCCCTGTAACAGCAGACCCCTCGGTGCCGGATCGCCTGCGTAAAGTTTGCGTCTTAAGTGCCGTCTGCTCCCTCTATGGCCAAGTGTTCAGTAGGTCAAGCGGATGCCTTTTCAGCAGTTAACTCGGTATGGCATTATGCATTCTCGTAAAAGTACTGGCAGTACATGTTCTCGGACGACGGAAACATGTGAGCTGCAGAGCCACGTTCAAAACTATATGGTGTCCGCAATCTTGATCTTGTAAGGTCAACTTAGGAATCGCCCTCTCCCGGAACCCTCCCCCGGAAGTTTTGGCGCGGTTCGCGGGTTCTGTCGTTGAAGAACTTCACCACTTCCTCCGGATGTAACTGCACTTCTTTCGAGAGTCCAGCGTATGCGTATATTTTTACGTAATACCTTATGGCAGCAGGCACACTGTCGCAATAAAAAAAATGGCAGTGGCTTAACTTGGCTAACCCTGGAATTCAGCGAAAAGCAGGGACGCTTGCTAAGCGTCCGAGACTTGTCCATGGCAGCTCCACTACACGCTCGCGACAGCCGTTCTATATGCTATACCCACACGACCACGCGGCTATGACGTGGTATCACATGCCATGCGCTTACGACACCCCCATTGGATGTCATCACGTGGCTTCACATCACCCAATCAGATTTTCTTAAGGTCAAGGGTAAACCCAAAGGTCACCCAATGTCAAAGGTCAACTAAAGTTCATGAGTCAAGGTCAGGGGTCAAGGGTTCGACACCATGACTGTATCACATATGGTTATACACGGCTAACGGGGTTTGGCTGAAGGTCGTTCAAGGTCATTCTCCGGCCTGCGCGACGGCTGCTTTACCTAGCGCAGTGAACCTTTTCGCTTCTAAAACTTCACTACATCCTGCTGTTTGTTAAACCTCGGCAGCTCGGTTTGCTGAACGGATGTTTCTAGCTCTTGCGATTATGCTGTTCATCGATGCCAGGTGGTGGAGACATGGCTTATTTTCCTGCAGCCTGCACTGAGCGAAAGGGCGCCATTTGTGCGTCTCAAGCGGAGCCCCTTCCCAAGAACTGTTTTTGAACAGCGTCACCGCTTCTGCCAATATTCACGCGGCTTTCTGAAAGTGCAAAATTAGCGGATAAATCCTTTGTTGACATTCAAGGCACTGCACGGCCTGCTGAAGCATATTTTCTGAGAAGAATCGCACTCCGTAAATGAATTCGAAAGCCGCCAGAAGGTGTGCACCATGTGATGTATTGTACAAAATCTCGGCTGGCACCATACCTGTAACTACAAGCCTATAGTATATGCTGAAGAAACGTTGCAACCAGCGAAGGAACGCGGGCTCGAGAGCAAAAAAAAAATTCTGAGGGCACTTAAGTCTGCTTTGAAGAACCGCGCTGCGCATTCGAAAGAGACAAACACAGGAAAAGGCCAAGAAGACGGAAAAAGCGCAAGAGCGGAAAAGAGGCCTTTTCCTGTGTTTGTCTCTTTCGAATGCGCAGCGTGGTTCTTCAAAGCAATGCACCAAACTAGCCCAACAAGAAGTTCTTCTAAGTTAAGCTTGCTTATGTGGAGGAATGCGAAAAAAATGTGTTTTGAGGAAAGAAAACGTTTTTGACGAAAGGAAAGGGCGCAGTAGCTCTCAGATGTCGACGTCTCGGTGGACACCTCAACCCCGCCTTTACATTGTGCTTCCACATTTTGCGTACACGTTTTCGCCAACATAGCTAGTAATGTTTTCGCATTAATAAGAACCACGATGAGCACTGTACAGACTTAATGAATAGGAAACGTAATGGAGCACTGCACAACAGTATAATGGTGTGGCGCGTGCGCGAGAGTTTCCTGCCGCATCTATTTTCGGCACCTTTTCAAATCTTCCTTTCCGTGCACAGCCATATTGCCACTGCGCTGTGGCAGCAGCGTTTCTGATTGGCGTATTTCACTGAGGCGTATTTCACTGGGAGTGTGCAGCACAGTTTAAAATGCCCGTGCGCTCAGTCAAGTTGCGACTGAAATGAGCGGGCGTTCACGTATGTTTTCACCATTCCATATCTATAAGCAGCAGGCTTCTGGAATGCAGCGAACAGTGTCGCGCACGCTGCTCTCGATCAAGCAATGAGACAGGGCGGTATTTCTTTGCAGGGCTTGCAGGGCGTTTACCCCACGGCGGAAGGCGGCCGATCTTCCCAGAATCGTACTACGCACGGTGTCGCTGGGGCCATCATTTCGACAGCTTTATGGCTGGACGTAATTCACTATCCGGTCGCCGTCGTTCACTCTCCGGCCAGTCACAATCTGCACGGGCGAAAGCAGCGGCAAAAGCCTTCCCCTTTTTTTTCTCTCTCTGTCTCCTTCTTCTTCCCCGTACCTGTGTAGGGGCATGTTAATTTCGTGACAAAACGAGCTCACGCTTTTATATGCGCCCATAAATTCGCCCGTACGAATGAACGCCGGTGCGCGGCGATGCGTTTTAACGCACGCTCCGCGGCCATGCAGAACTTGCGAGTGTGAAGCGAGCGGTGGCCACGGACAGGTGTCAATGTATGGCCACCGCGGGTTCGAGGTGGTCGACTCGCTTCCGAGATGACCCGACATTTTTTTTTCTCTTCTTTCGCCCTGCTTTTGAGCCAGCCCTTATTACCCTTCGCCGAGCAGAGTGTCTCTCCTTTGCTTCTTCTTTCTTTCCCCGCCGCATAAACGCGGGCGTGTGGGCCACGGAGCTGCGAATAGGGTTTCCTGAGTTATGCTCATAATTACTGTTCTATCTTAATTGGAAATCATCTTGCGAGGGCTGCCCTTCGTCCATGCTTCATTAGTGGCAGCGATGATTGGCTCGCTCTGGATTACAGCTGGGATTGGCTTGACTGCGCTTGCCGGCGCCTCACTGCTTAAGGTGAAGCGGCCCCAAGACGTCAGGAAGGAAGGAGAGAGAACGAGAGAGGGTCCCGCTGCTCCGGCGCACATAAATCCTTTCCTCGCTGCTGTAATGGGACTCGCCCCCCCCCCCCCCCCCCCCCAGAACCTTATCCTGTGCTTTCTTCTTCTTGCGTTATTGCCTTTTCTCCTTTGGTTGGGAGCATGCCAGACTTCCTCCGAGCACCAGTACGTTTCTGTCTCTCTCTCTCTTGTCCTCTTGCACCAAGTAAAGAGTTTATTTAAAGTAAGTGTGAAGTTTTGCTCGAAGAAGTTAACAGGCGCAGATGGAACAATAATACTATAGCTCTTGCGTCAGAGTTTTGCCCGTGTATTGCGAAGGTGATGATCTAATCGAGGGTGGATTTAAAGCCATGCAAAAACTTGTCTCTGGTCGGCAAGGGAAGCCAGCAATGCATTCAAAGTTGAAACGAGCGTGGCAGCCGCCTTAGTTGAGTAAATAGCGGCACTCCTTGCACGTACGAAACCGTAGAGAAAATCATAGTGTTTATGAGGCACTTTCGGTACGTATATGCTGCGGCACTGTGAAAAGTTCGCTATGCTCAGACAGAAGCTTCATATGTGACGGCGCGGACTGATAAGTTCGATGAGTTATTCAGTGTCACAGGACACTGAGACACAGTAAACGTATCGAATGTAACGTCAAAAACTCGAGGAAAACATAATACCAGAGATCAAAAATCCATTTATTTCGTCTTCTGCATGACCAATGAGCGGCGTGTAAACGCGAAAAGCAAAATAACTGAACAACCACAGTTGGCAAAGTCTAGCTACTTAGCTTCCGGTATTAAGTGGTTTGTGTGGCCTGTGCATCTTTTCTCTACCTTCATTACGAACTTGTCTGTTTCCTCAAGTACTGATGACTACAGTAAAGTCCACTTTACTACGATGGGCAGCTTGCAGTGGTGGCTGAAAGAATGGTATGCCTTCATCACGGGTGAAAAACAAGATATTTGTGAGATTAGCGAATCTAGGATAATAAAGGAGTACAAGAAGAAAACTATATCCGCAAAATAATATGGAGGTGGACGGAGCATTACTGAAACTTTAGTGCTTGAATAGGAAATGGCTGGAATGTGAATGATACAACACAGGGCTTTAATTCTCTACAGAATTGTAGGGAACGAAGCTTCTGTACGATTAAGCGTGCCAGGCAATGGGAGACAAGGTTTACACAAAAATGACCCGCCTACTAGGGGGATACATGCTAATGATGCATGGCAGGTCGATTGTTGTTCCTCATGCCCAACATACCATTAGCACTCGGTGGGCGATTTCCTCTTGTTATGCCCCCTTCCCATGTCCCGGAGATGCCCCCTTCCCTCCTTAAGGCTTACCTCAAAAACTATCCCCTGGCGATCTGTAGTAATGGAAAGTTCCGAAGTATAAATATCGGTGAACTCTGCTTCGTCTTGGCAGGCACAAAGTTAATAGAATAGCATATTTATGCAGTAAAGCAGTAAAAGTAAGAGCTTAACGTTGCAGATCCAGAATGTCTACTGCTAAGTTTTTTTTTTTTTCGTGCGTTTAGCGCCCCAGCAAAGCTTTTTGGGCACTTAGTTGCAGAATATAGACTCACTGACGTGGATAAGTAGATGGTTGAGAATTGAACAAGCAATGAAGGTTGTATGCTGCTAACAAAACCCCGAATCGCCTTGAGTGTTCAGTTTGACTTGTCTGCATTAACTTCCTTACATTCTCTGCGCAGAAATCATAAAATATTGCGCCGTCGATGCAGCAGCAATATACGAGGAAATTCTAGGATCCTAGGCAAGCAATACGTCCCGGGGAAGGGACAGATCAGAATGACAGGAAGGAATCAGATATCAACAAATCATTGTCTCCCGCTGTCTCACGAGGCACGCCGCTGTAAGAACGAACAATATATACTGGGCCAACAAGGGCTCCTCAGGCTGTCGCGGCGAGCTTTCACAGGCGGTAAAGAGGTGAGAACAGGTTTCCGCGCAGCGCCGTCCTGCCACCGGCACGCCGCGGAGCCGGAAAAGGCGAAGGAATTAGAAGACCGTCTTAATACTTGCGGCCGCAAGGGAGCACAAATGGCTGCCACGTGCTTGTTCCTTTTCCGGGGCTTCCGTCTGCGCCAGCGGCTGTGCAGCGCCATTACGAGCAAAAGTTGAACGCACGCTCATGCCGTTTTTCATAGCAGGAGAGGCAAGGCAGGCCGACGGGGGGAAGGGGGGGGGGGGGGGGGGGGGGAGCAAGCGACGCATCGCAAATGACAGTTTTCACCGCGGTCACAGTTCGACAGAGTGCGGACAAGACAAGCGAGGTGGTCGGACGGCACCAAAATAAAGGCAAACTGGACGACAAGGGAGACAGGCTGCAGTAAGTGCGGGCCCCGGCGGCAGCGCCGATGGGGCGTCGCAGCGCGGGCGTTCATGTATGACGGTCTGGCGTTCAGGCCGACACAAAAGCGAATCCGCCCAGCTGGCCCAGTGTTGCGTCTCGGCGAGTTCCCGCGCATTTCTGGCGGAAATGGATCATTTCCAGAGGCAACCTTGCGGAATGGTGGCTCCCCCACGCGCAGGCTCGCCCAGATCGCTGCTACCTTTAATGAGTGGCCGGCGAAATATGATATGCTTGCTGCTTGCACTGCTCGGAAGACTGCCACGCGATGGAGCGTAAAGCGAGAGCGCGTCCATGCTTGGCTAGCTCAGAATGCGCGCGTTTGTCCCGTGCGAGCATAGAATGCGCGCGCGGATATGCCCGGCCCGGCCTTTGTCCGCGTCTTCCGTCTTGCTCTCGTTTTGCGTCCGGACGGCCCTGCCGATGCGCGACGAGCCCTCGCTTGGTCGCGTCGCTGGGAAGTCTGGGAAGAGCGGCTCCTTCTCCGAGGCAAGCGCGGCAGTTCTTTTGCGGCGACACAGGGCATAGTCGTCGTTAAAGTTGTTATTGTTCCTGAAACAGACTCAAAAAGTCTGCTGGGGTGAAACATGTACAGGGCATGGTGCGTGCCTTGTCAAGTTCATGCACGCTGCTAATTCTACTGGCTACAGTGAGGAAGGGCTGCGTAAATATGGTTACTTGCAATGGTTCACGAGGTGTTGGGCACAAGGCAGTGTGGGTAAGTGTAAGCAGAAAAGAATAGGTTGTATGCACAAGGCCCCTGCGTATTTAGGGTTATGTACTGTATGTATCATAGCGCTTTGTGTCGCTGTGTGAGGCGCAAAACACAATGCGCTCTCCAGGGACTGCACAACCTCCGTAGTCTTCCATAGAAAAACTGATAGAATACCAATGAGAAAGGGTATAAGTCAAGGTGACACAACCTATCTGCCACCATTCACCGCTGGAGGTTCTCAGAGGGTTGGATTGGGAAGAGCTGGGGGTAACAATGTTGAGTTGCAGTTCAGATTCAAGGCGACTGTGCTCTCTCTTGAACCTCTATATAACCGCTCGGAACAGTCCTCATCACTGACTACGGGGTGGTGATGAATTTTCTTTTCAAGCACCGCTTGCTTCCAAGCCGGAAATAGGTTTAAGTAGGTTCACTGTAGCAGGTCTTTTCCTGGCGAGGCAGACTGAAGACGCCTGTGATCTATTGTTATTTGCGTGAAATATTTTCTTGTTTTGCACGTATACATTAAAGGGGCTGTGAAGGGGCCTCTAATAAAGTTGCGGCATGGTGGGGTATTGCAGCACGCCGCTTCAGGAATAGTGTCCAGCAAGGATTTTTTGGATGCGCTTTGTAGAAGCTGAGTTATCTGTAGTTAAAATTTGAATTTCAGCGTCCTCGCGCCGTTCCCTCTCCTCCTCTCGCCACTTTTTGCACGCTGGAAGGTAGGCTCATTCGCCGACTCCCCCCCCCCCCCCCCCCCCCCTGGGAGCGGAGCTTCCCGACCCGCCGGAGATAAGCGGTTTAGTGGCCGCGGCCACGGTAGCTGCCTGACGTCTGCAAGAATCTAACCAATGGTCACCTCTCCCCTTGTCTACGCAGATGCGGGGGACGGAGGAGGGTGCGAGCGTGAAAAAGTCGCCGGGAAGGGCTCGCCAACTTTGAGGCGTGATTGTGGGTCGTCTGCTGCGTGTAGAAGAGTATTATTTGGCTCTGGTTTTCATGGCAACGCAGTGCAGTGATTAAGTGAGTTAATGTGCTCTCCTCGGAAAGCGTTTCAGAGTCCCTTTAACGGTAAGAAATGATAACCAGGAAAGCTTCTGCGCTTAGAACAGAATTTGAAAAATGAATGAGTGAGCCGCTTTAATCAGAGGGGATAGCTCTTTGCCATTCCGTGAGGGGGCGGGGTGAACCAGGAAGACAGAACGGCGACACGCCGTGTTAAGAGCCCGTGCACTAGAGTCTCGCCTCTCTGGCGTGAGCCAGGGAGGAGTCCAGCGTAGCCCGGCGGCGATTCACCGCGTGGAGAATCCAGTCCTCGTAGTTTAAAATCACCGCCTCATGTACCGTAGACTCGCACATCGGGTTGGGCCGAGTGTCCGCTCGGGGCTGGCGATCGGGGATTCATAGGCTTTCATTGCGTTGTTTCATCTTCCGCTGCTTGGCTCAGACACGTAGCCAGAAATTTTTTCGGGGGGGGGGGGGGGGGTGCAGGGCTCATGCCTAACAAGAACATTGCTGGGAGGTGGGGTGAGCGCGATTTCCGGGGAGGGGGGCCTCAGGTCCCCCCTGGGATATGTGTCTGGCTTGGCTGTCGTTAGTTGTTATCAGTGTGAGCAGTAGGAGATATTGCGCTGTGGCGTCAGTCACGTTGGCCGTGAAGGAGGTGGTGGCGGTTTCGTGGTACTTGCGATCGCCAGTGGTGCACTAGGTCTGGTGTATCTTTAGCTGTAATTAACGGTGGTCTGCGCGTGTCGCAGTTAACCAGCGGTGGGGATGAAGGCGTCTGTCCACTCGCGCAAAGAGCCGAAGGATCCAACACAACGGGGGTCGCAAGTTCGGCAAGCGGCGCGGTACGAACTTACTGCTTGCGACGTTTCTTCATGGGCTCTCTTGTTGTCAAGTATTTCGTCGCGACCCGTTATCCAATGGATGCCGAGTAAAGGCGACACGTCGACCGCTTGGTAGTCCAGTTTTAGAAAGTATCTCTATTTTTCTGCATTCGTGGATGGAGATGGGTACATTTGCCGGATTAGTGCACGGAGCTCGGATGAGACCGTGAACATTGGAGGTCCGATCTGACCGTGCACATTGGACGCATACTTAATAAGGAATAGTTGGCTGTGCGCTGAATCTTCGTTCAGGTTGTAGAGGGCTGTCACATAGTAAGACATAGTGTTTTGTTTTTGGTTATTGCCGAACTGAGCCGTTAGGTCAAGTTGGAACTGCTCAAAAGAAAACCTGACCAGCAGGGCATTCTTTTCTAAAATGAAGTGCCTAAGGCCACCCAGATATATCGGCAATGAAGCTCATTCAGTCTGCTTGAATGGTGTTACAAAAACCTGAGGTGTATTCAATAGATGAAGTGTAATGTGAATGACCTCCACATGTATTATAAAATTATGAAGGTAATGCGCAAAGCGCATGAGCTACACTCCTACAGTCTGCGGAATTTCATGCCGTTCTGTTAGGCGTGGAGGTTTCTGATCTACACGTTCATGGCGTTCATAATAACGGTATTACCTTTTCAAGTAACGGACAGGGTATGCTTAAAACAGCTCCCCAGCATTTTTTTTTAAAATGGGCCTTTTTAGGTATAGAGATGGCTCTTGCGGCATTGTTATACAAGTGGTAAAGCAATTCAGAGAACAAACTAATAATGTTAACTAGTAACCTGGTTAACTATATTCTAGACTAATTTTGACTGCAATGACAGAATTTTAACTGGTCGTTAGTAATGGCCATACTAGTACTTCGAATTTCTAAAGCGCCTCCCACGAGTGATTCCAAAGCCGTGCAGCTATAGTTTGTTGTCCGAATGACGTGCGCTGGTGGGTGTTCCTGTGTGCGCTCCCCAGCCTCTGTAAATAAATATCTTCATGGCAGTTTTTCTCGCATATTTTTTCTGCACTCTCTGAAAAATCGGGCCATGTCGTGCAGCGTACTTCTTGAAAGCTGCTTTTCCCATTTGTTGTCTAAAAAATATCTGAAATTTTCGCACGTCGCAGAGGCAAAATAACATAACTGTTCGCTAATGGCCATAACGTTCGCAGACAGAATCCTGTTGCTACTGGCAAGTGCTTCATCGGAGTCGTGGAGAAGACCAAGCAGAATATCGGCTCGAATGAGCCGTTATCGAGGAAAAATTCGAAAACTAGGTGCAGGGTATCCACCTGCGATAGTTTTTCTTTTCTCGTTCTTTATCCCGGCCGACTTCGTCACAATTGCGAGTAGGTTCTTTCCAGTCTCATTTTTTTACTCAGTGTGCTTTACTGGACGAGGGGAGTCACTCAGCCTGCCCATGCGGCATGTTCAACACTGCTCCTGGTGCTCTCAGGCGGCGAGGAGCCCAGACGGTCAGACGGCTGTTTTTCATCCATACGCTGGGCGGCTTGTAAATTTGTACGTTTATGCAAATGTACAGCCCCATTATTTGGGACTGCCTGAAGTTTCACACCATGGACTGAGCCTAATATATTCGATTTTATTGTTGCCGTCATTGAGAACCGGCACCTCTGAAGCGAAGGTTGTTACTATCCTTGAACTACATTATTAATTACTGGTTAAATTAAAAGTGCAAAATGGAAAAGAGAATATTTTGTTATCATGAAACCAACGATTAGTTTTAAGCATGAATCTCGAACATGCACTTCGCTTTTATTTCATAGGCATTTTTCCTTCGGACGAATGATACGGTTAAAGGCTTATTCATGTTCGACGCACATGTACAATAAATTCCGGTCTTGAGCGGCTACTGTTTCCTATAATATTGCTAGTGTCTGTACGTGAATGAATTTCCTCCTTAATGTGACGCCTCCGGTCCTTGAGGCGGTAATAAATGAAATGACTAAATGTGCAACCGCGTGCCATCCCCCCGAAGGGGGGGGGGGACCTATCAGCAAAGTGCTCAAGTGTGTGTGTGAAAAACGTTAATGAACAGAATAAGTCGAGGTTAGTTGTTGGGTGGGCCCTCATTCCAGCAGCCCATTTGCTTTTGCCGCCGCTCTTGCCCAGTACACCATCCAGAGCTGGTCTCCCGGGTGCGTTCTGGCATGGTATGGACATGCCAGAAAAATGCATGCCAGAGTAAAAAGAGGGTAAGCTGTCCCCTAGTGCGCTCCCTTTTAAGGGCGATCTATGCTGCCGAAGTTTCGGAGTAGACTTCGGTCACTAAATATACGAAATGCTTACACTTGTCAACGGAGGTGTATTCCCACTGCAAAGCATAGAAGCGTGATGCAGTTAGCAATGGGAGGGGGCTTTTGAACACGACACCACAGCTTCTGAGGTTAGCAAATAGAGGAGGTGGGAACCCTGTGTTAAAATCATCGTAACCGTGCAATTTCGCGTGTTTTGAAGAAGGAATTTGTTTCCTTTGAAAACCGTTAGTATTACGTATTTTCACTGATCAAAATGTACCTCGGGACTTCGGCAGCATACCCTACTCCTTAAAGGGAGTGTGCTAGAGGGCAGCTTACTCCCTTTTTACTCCTTTCGTGTTTAGAGTGTAACCGCCCTTGTAGTTTTGTTTCTGACGATGATTTTGGGCAAAAAAATCTGTAATTTTTTGAATTGACAGAACATGTCTAAGTGGTTGACCCTCTTATCCACAAAGAGCAAAAAGAGAAACAGGTGTTGTATTACAATAGATTTCTGCGAAAATTTTCTCGCGGAATCCGTTGATGTGAACTAAAAGATGTTCTAACCATTGCTTCCCACTCGTAAATTGTCCGACGACTACTAAATAACGTCCCATCGGGGTTTTTTAAAAATCTTTCTGCCGGTTCTGTTTATTGATGGAAGCCCAGATTGCGGTTGGTCTTGAAGTAACATTTTGCTGCCCTTAAAAAAGACATTGGTCACTTAACTCATCGCTTCTCAAAGACTCAAACGCAGTTTCTGGTGTCATTTTTCCCAAGGTAAGCACCACTCATTACCCATGCGTTATACTTTGAGGCTCGCCGCTATAAAACTACGAATATGAGAACCGAGATGCAGGAAAAACAAACAAGTGACCTAACGAAAATATCAGCATCACCGCTGGGCCAGCTGATGCAGAGTACTACATGTGTAGAAGCTTACATGTGCCTAATGCCGAACGTGGGTGCTGGCATCGCTCCGGCCTCAGCAAGAAAATTCTTGTTAGTTTTTTGTTTCTCCTCGCGGGTTTATAATTCCTGGTCACGTGCGGGTCCTCTTATAAAATGCAGCTGAAATGGGCGATTTGTCTTTCATTTGAAAAGAGAAAACGCAGCAAATCACCTCCGATACACAGTAGTTGACGCGCACATTCGCCAGTGCAGATTTGTTGCTGTTTGAATATTATATGCTAAAAATATGTACGGCACTCATTGCCGTGGCTTCTAATTCAGAGATACAAGTAGTAAAAGAACACCGAAGTGCGTTCCTCGTTTGCGTGAGTAGTCAATAATTTTCTGAAACGCTCATTTCAACGTTGGATTTAAGGTTTTGCCTTTTTGCATTTTATCGACAACAGCATCCTCGCATCGCGTGGCTGTAATTATTACAGACGTGCGAAGAGGGCACAATGTAGCTCGGGAAGCGTCAAGCCTTTCGAGCACTCTCGATACTGCTATGCGTGGAATGTCCGTCCAGTTGAAAGTGTGTCGCTCACTCGAGGGCCATTTCGGGCATCGTATGGATGCGCATTCGCCGCATACCTGCCTTTCTCGTTGGCTGGTTCACGCTAACGGTGCCGCAAGCATTAGAGAACAGGCATACAACGGTCGGCAGAACTCTGGGTTAGCGTTGGAGCTGTCATTAATGCCACACGATTGTTACGGATAAAAAAAGAAAAGTTTTTTAGAGGATAGCATCTCAAACAAGAAAGTAAGATAAGATCTGGTAACAAAGGTGCGTAGAAAGGGGGGGGGGGTACAGGAGGAGGGCAAACGTGTAATACAGCATTTCTGTTCAAAGATTAAAGAGCGGTTTATCACAACAGTACGGAAGTTGATGTCGCGTATTGGGGGCGGGGTGCATGTGCTTCAACGCCTGACTTCCTCTAGGACGTGCCTATTGCTATCTGCTCAGATGATTAGTCAGGGCTTTTTTACGATTCCATGATTGAAACATGAATAAAATTCTCACACCATTGATTCAGATACGGCGACAGTGATGAAGCAAATCCGTCAGCGAAAGTCGCTTCGATATTCTCACTGCCTATCGAGCATACGGAAACAATAGTGATGACTCCTGCATACCCAGTGTGTTCTCTATACAGAATGGCCTAATGGAGTGCAGGATTTGGAACCTGGTGCTCTTGAAATAATGCTTGATGGATACTTTCCTCTGTAGAGATCTCGCTTCTGACTGCATGATAAAGTCAGACCGCGGAAATATTAATGCCTTTTTTGCCTCTTGTAGCGCGATTATTTTTTGTAAATACTCTATACAGCTATACCCTGTTCTTTCTCCGTATCGCTCCTTTCTGTACTTCCCCTATATATCATCTCCCAGTCCCTTTTATTTCCGCCGGCCGCAGTTCGGTGCTTAAGATTGTAGATAACAATTGCCGCTGCCAACACCATCTAATAATGCCGTTTTTTTTCTACTTATTTTATATTATACCATTGCTAATACTAAATCTAAGTAATAGGCCTAGAAAAGAAGCTGTTAAGAGAAACTTCTCGAAAGAAGAGAAAGCCAACCAATTTAGTAAAGGCCTCCAGGCCTCTAGATTCTCTTTTGAGCCGAGCAGTGGGACAACCGCGATACCCCTGGACGCCACAACACAACGACCAACCTTGTGTCATTCTGACTTTTCACCAAGGCTGCGTGCGGATCGAGGCGGTGGTGGAAGGGTGGGTTTGTTGTGAGGAAACGAAATGCGCATTAGCTGTCTCGCTTACGGCGCACACCTGAACCACCCCACAAGGGAAGAGATGAAGAAGCGTTAAGAGGAAGGAGAGAGTGGGAATAGTGTAATATAAACCACCTTGGATCCTTTAACGGACATTATCATCAGAACGGAACACGGACAGTTTTGCACCTTGTCTCCATCGAAATGCGGCCTACACGGCCGGGATGAGGAGTGAGGAGGAGTGAGGTGAGGAGTGTGAGGAGTGGGTGTGATTTTGTCAGCTCCAAATGAACGATTTCAGCACAGGCGTGTTGCCTGTCTAGGATTATTACGCGCTCAGTCCTGCGCGCCATTGCGTATTGCTCCTGCATAACGGGCACGCGTAATCCTGCTCTTGAACGTGAGATAGAGAGAAAAAAATAA